>NW_027441915.1:0-300000 GCF_048569485.1 Anomaloglossus baeobatrachus
CATACCGATGAACTGCATGCGGATAAAAGGAAGGCAAGGAGATATCCTGATTAAGATGAAAAGAGGATACCACCTTAGGGAGAAACTCCTGAATGGGGCGCAGCACTACCTTGTCCTGGTGGAACACCAGGAAAGGAGCTTTGGATGACAGCGCTGCTAGTTCAGACACTCTCCGAAGAGACGTGACCGCTACCAGAAAGGCCACTTTCTGTGAGAGTCGAGAAAGTGACATGTCCCTCAGAGGCTCGAAGGGCGGCTTCTGGAGAGCAACAAGGACCTTGTTTAGATCCCACGGATCTAACGGCCGCCTGTACGGAGGTACGATATGACAAACCCCCTGCAGGAACGTGCGCACCTGAGAAAGTCGTGCTAGACGCTTCTGAAAAAACACGGATAGTGCCGAGACTTGCCCTTTAAGGGAGCCGAGCGACAAGCCCTTTTCCAACCCAGATTGCAGGAAGGAAAGAACGACAGGTAACGCGAATGGCAAGGGGGATACTCCTTGTGCAGAGCACCAGGATAAGAAAATCTTCCACGTTCTGTGGTAGATCTTAGCAGAAGTGGACTTCCTAGCCTGTCTCATGGTGGCCACGACCCCTTGGGGTAATCCTGAAGACGCTAGGATCCAGGACTCAATGGCCACACAGTCAGGTTCAGGGCCGCAGAATTCCGATGGAAAAACGGCCCTTGGGACAGTAAGTCTGGACGGTCTGGTAGTGCCCACGGTTGGCCGACCGTGAGATGCCACAGATCCGGGTACCACGACCTCCTCGGCCAGTCTGGGGCGACGAGTATGACGCGGCCGCAATCGGATCTGATCTTGCGTAACACTCTGGGCAAGAGTGCCAGAGGTGGAAACACGTAAGGGAGCCGGAACTGCGACCAATCTTGCACTAAGGCGTCTGCCGCCAGAGCTCTTTGATCGCGAGACCGCGCTATGAAGGTCGGGACCTTGTTGTTGTGCCGAGACGCCATTAGGTCGACGTCCGGCACCCCCCAGCGGCGGCAGATTTCCTGAAACACGTCCGGGTGAAGGGACCATTCCCCTGCGTCCATGCCCTGGCGACTGAGGAAGTCTGCTTCCCAGTTTTCTACGCCCGGGATGTGAACTGCTGATATGGTGGATGCTCTTTCCTCCACCCACATCAGAATCCGCCTGACTTCCTGGAAGGCTTGCCGACTGCGTGTCCCTCCTTGGTGGTTGATGTATGCCACCGCTGTGGAGTTGTCCGACTGAATTCGGATCTGCTTTCCTTCCAGCCACTGCTGGAAGGCTAGTAGGGCAAGATACACTGCCCTGATTTCCAGAACATTGATCTGAAGGGTGGACTCCTGCTGAGTCCACGTCCCTTGAGCCCTGTGGTGGAGAAAAACTGCTCCCCACCCTGACAGACTCGCGTCTGTCGTGACCACTGCCCAGGATGGGGGTAGGAAGGATCTTCCCTGTGATAATGAGGTGGGAAGAAGCCACCATTGCAGAGAGTCCTTGGCCGTCTGAGAAAGGGAGACTTTCCTGTCTAGGGAAGTTGTCTTCCCGTCCCATTGGCGGAGAATGTCCCATTGAAGCGGGCGCAGATGAAACTGCGCGAACGGGACTGCCTCCATTGCTGCCACCATCTTCCCTAGGAAGTGCATGAGGCGCCTTAAGGGGTGCGACTGACCCTGAAGGAGAGACTGCACCCCTGTCTGTAGTGACCGCTGCTTGCCCAGCGGAAGCTTCACTATCGCTGAGAGAGTATGAAACTCCATGCCAAGATACGTTAGTGATTGAGTCGGTGACAGATTTGACTTTGAAAAGTTGATGATCCACCCGAAAGTCTGGAGAGTCTCCAGCGCAACATTCAGGCTGTGTTGGCATGCCTCTTGAGAGGGTGCTTTGACAAGTAGATCGTCTAAGTAAGGGATCACCGAATGTCCCTGAGAATGCAAGACTGCTACCACTGCCGCCATGACCTTGGTGAAAACCCGTGGGGCTGTCGCCAGACCAAATGGCAGAGCTACGAACTGGAGATGGTCGTCTCCTATCACGAAACGTAGAAAACGTTGGTGCTCTGTAGCAATCGGCACGTGGAGATAAGCATCTTTGATGTCTATTGATGCAAGGAAATCTCCTTGAGACATTGAGGCAATGACTGAGCGGAGGGATTCCATCCGGAACCGTCTGGCGTTCACATGCTTGTTGAGCAGCTTTAGGTCCAGAACAGGACGAAACGAGCCGTCCTTTTTTGGAACCACAAAGAGATTGGAGTAAAAACCTTGCCCTTGTTCCTGCAGAGGAACAGGGATCACCACTCCTTCTGCTTTTAGTGAGCACACCGCCTGCAGAAGGGCATCTGCTCGGTCGGGATGTGGGGAGGTTCTGAAGAACCGAGGCGGAGGACGAGAACTGAACTCTATCCTGTACCCGTGAGACAAAATGTCTGTTACCCACCGGTCTTTGACCTGTGGCAGCCAAATGTCGCAAAAGCGGGAGAGCCTGCCACCGACCGAGGATGCGGAGGGATGAGGCCGAAAGTCATGAGGCAGCCGCCTTGGAAGCGGTTCCTCCGGTTGCTTTCTTGGGGCGTGAGTGAGCCCGCCAGGAATCTGAGCTCCTTTGCTCCTTCTGAGTCCCTTTGGACGAGGAGAATTGGGTCTTGCCGGAGCCTCGAAAGGACCGAAACCTCGACTGCCACTTCCTCTGTTGAGGTTTGCTTGATCTGGGCTGGGGTAAGGAGGAGTCTTTACCCTTGGATTGTTTAATGATTTCAGCCAATTGTTCACCAAACAGTCTATCTACAGATAGTGGCAAGCTGGTTAAACATTTTTTGGAAGCAGAATCCGCTTTCCATTCCTTTAACCACAAGGCTCTGCGCAAAACCACAGAGTTGGCAGACGCCATTGAGGTACGGCTTGTAGAGTCCAGGACAGCGTTGATAGCGTAAGTCGCAAACGCAGACATTTGCGAGGTTAGGGACGCTACTCGCGGCACTGCTGGACGTATGATAGAGTCCACCTGTGCCAGACCAGCTGAAATAGCTTGGAGTGCCCACACGGCCGCGAATGCTGGAGCAAACGACGCGCCGATAGCTTCATAGACAGACTTTAACCAAAGGTCCATCTGTCTGTCATTGGCATCTTTAAGTGAAGCCCCATCCTCCACTGCAACTATGGATCTAGCCGCAAGCCTGGAGATTGGGGGGTCCACCTTTGGACACTGGGTCCAGCGTTTGACCACGTCAGGGGGAAAGGGATAACGTGTATCCTTAAGACGTTTGGAGAAACGCTTGTCTGGGTAAGCATGGTGTTTCTGGACTGATTCTCTGAAGTCAGCGTGGTCCAGAAAAGTACTCAATTTACGCTTGGGATACCTGAAATGGAACTTCTCCTGCTGTGCAGCTGCCTCCTCTGCAGAAGGGGCAGGAGGAGAAATTTCCAATAGACTATTGATGGCCGCTATAAGGTCATTTACCATGGCGTCACCATCAGGAGTATCCAGATTGAGAGCGGTTTCAGGATTAGACTCCTGATCACCCTCCTCTGTCTCATCATGTAGAGACTCTTCTCGCTGAGACCCTGATCCGCGTGATGACGTGGAGGGTCTCTCCCAGCGAGCTCGCTTAGGCTGCCTGGGACTGTCATCTGAATCAGAGCCGTCAGGCTGAGATGCCTGGGACCCCCTTGAAGCACGGATTAACTCCAACTGAGGGGGACCGGGGAACGTTGCCGCAGCAGTGTCCATGGTCTGAGTAACTGGCCTGGCCTGCAAGGTCTCTAGGATCTTTGTCATAGTGACAGACATCTTGTCAGCAAAAACTGCAAACTCTGTCCCCGTCACCGGGACAGGGTTCACCGGTGACTCTGCCTGGGCCACTACCACCATAGACTCCGGCTGACGAAGTGGCACAGGGACCGAACATTGCACACAATGGGGGTCATTGTAACCTGCCGGTAGATCAGCCCCACAAGCGGCACAAGCAGCGCTTACAGCCTGTGTCTTGGCACCCTTGCGTTTTGCGGATGACATGTTGTCGTCTCCTCAGAGCAAGATAGGGTATACAGCCAAGAAGCGACCTTACAGTGCAATATATATATACATATATATATGGTATAGAGAAAAAAAGGTACACCAAAATAACACTGTGGCACTAGTGGGGCCAGCACTAAAGTGCTGCTTACCGCCCGCATAACGCGGGTGTGTGGTCGCCAGAAATCCCTTGTCTGGGTCTCCCAGAGCCTGTGTCCGTTCTCCAGCCAGACTGCATGTAGGAATGGCTGCCGGCGTCCTATGGAGAGGGGCGGGCCCTGGGCGTGTGCAGACAAAGAGCGGGAAACCTGCGTCCCACTGTGCTCAGTGAGAGGGCTGGAGCATGTAAATAAGACTCCAGCCCTCGGCGCTGATTAATCGTACAGCGTCTCTCTCTTGCCCTGATTGACAGGGTGGGGGCGGGAACGAAGCGGAGCTAGGCCGCAGAAGCCGGGGACTAAATTTATAAGCGACGCCGTCGTAAAAGCACGGTCGGCGCTAAGTCCCCGGCGCACTACAAGTCGCAGCCGCGCCGCCGCTCCAGGGGCGGCCGGCGCGGCAGTCCCCAACACATAAAGTCACCCAGAAAAACTGCAGTGACTGTAACCCCAGCGCGCAGCGCTACTGTCCCTGGCGCACTAGCACACCCAGCAAGTCTGGAATGTGCGCGGCCTGTTTGGGACACAGAGTACCTGAATGTCGCAGGGCCTTGTCCCTGAACGGTACCCAGCTCCGTATCCAGCAGGTTCCATGGGTCTGTGGATGGAGCCCGGCCTCAGGGCTTGGGGGCCGGTAAGATCCCACTTCCTCAGAGCCCCTCAGGGGGATGGGGAAGGAAAACAGCATGTGGGCTCCAGCCTCCGTACCCGCAATGGGTACCTCAACCTTAACAAACACCGCCGACGTAAAGTGGGGTGAGAAGGGAGCATGCTGGGGGCCCTAGTATGGGCCCTCTTTTCTTCCATCCGACATAGTCAGCAGCTGCTGCTGACTAAACAGTGGAGCTATGCGTGGATGTCTGACCTCCTTCGCACAAAGCAGAAAACTGATCAGCCCGTGATCCCACGGGGGGTGTATAGCCAGAAGGGGAGGGGCCTTACACTTTTTAGTGTAATGCTTTGTGTGGCCTCCGGAGGCAGTACTATACACCCAATCGTCTGGGTCTCCCAATGGAGCGCCGAAGAAAAGTGGATGTGCGGGTCAGTCTTTTCATATTAGTATTACATTCCCCAAAAAATAAGACCTAGTGCTTTTTCGGGGCAAAAAAAAATATATGACAGTGTAGTGCATTTTTGTAAGAAGGATAGGATTGAAGTATCGAGACTGGGTGGGTTAGCATGTAGTGTTTTTAATGATGGTTTGTTGGTTTTATGTATAAGTTTTAATTTTATTTTGCTTCTTCATAGATTGGTATTTATTTGAATGGTGACTTACCTGTTGAGATTACCGGGCTGGCTGGTATTCGCCCGAGACAACAAATTAGTTGCAGTAGGGGTGGATCCCCTGAAAAAGAAAAATAATAAGAAGAATGTATATGAGGGATTTGGAATCGTGGACATTATGGATCTATTGATGAAAAACATTATAATGATGACATTCTCTGGAATGCATGGATAAGAATGAGATAATGTATAAAAATTGTTATGGTTAATATAGGAAGATAGTATTAACCCCTTCACAACCTAGGATGTACATCCAAAATCATGAAGGGGTAATCACCGCTGGCTGCTGCAGTGAGCCAGTGACGATCCCTGCACATATCTGCCTATTAGAACAGCTGACATGTGTGGCTTACAGGAACAGGTGGATCCACGATACACCCGCGCCTGTTAACCACTTAAATCTCACTGTCAGAATGTGACAGTGCGTTTTAAATCGCTGCAGCGGGAAAAGCGTCTTTCCCCGCCGCCATCGGAGGCCCCGATGTGATCACGGGCAGCCGATGGTTTTCATGGCAGCGACATGTCATGTGATGAATCCCCCGAAAATAAGACCTAGTGCTTTTTTCGGGGAAAATAAAATATAAGACAGTGGTTTTTTTTGTGGAAGTACGGTAGTGCGTTTTTGTAAGAAGCATAAGATTGAAGTATCCAGATTGGGTGGGTTAGCATGTAGTGTTTTTAACCCTAGAATGCGCAACCATAGAAATCAACAATAGAAAACAAATAACCTAGCAGGCCTGTGAGGCCCCAGGTATGCGTTCTAGGGTTAATGATGGTTTGTTGGTTTTATGTATAAGTTTTAATTTTATTTTGCTTCTTCATAGATTGGTATTTATTTGAATGGTGACTTACCTGTTGAGATTACCGGGCTGGTTGGTATTCGCCCGGGACAACAAATTAGTTGTAGTAGGGGTGGATCCCCTGAAAAAGAAAAATAATAAGAATGTATATGAGGGATTTGGAATTGTGGGGATTATAGGTCTATTGATGAAAAATGTTATAATGATGACACTGTCTGGAATACATGGATAAAGGGGGTGTTACACGCAGCGATATCACTGGTGAAAGCACCCGCCCCGTCGTTTGTGCGTCACGGGCAAATTGCTGCCCGTGGCGCACAAAATCGTTAGGAGCCATCACACGGACTTACCTTCCCTGCAACGTTGCTGTTGCCGGCGAACTGTCTCCTTTCTAAGGGGGCGGTTCGTGCGGCATCACAGCGACGTCACTAAGTGGCCGTCCAATAGAAGCAGAGGGGCGGAGAAAAGCGGCCGTAACATCCCGCCCACCTCCTTCCTTCCGCATTGCCGTCAGCTGCAGGTAAGCTGTAGCTAGTCATTCCCGAGGTGTCACACGTATCGATATGTGCTGCCTTGGGAACGACGAACTACCTGCGACCTCTACAATCAACGATGTTTTGAAAAGGAAAGACGTGTCAACGATGGACGATAAGGTGAGTATTTTCCATTGTTAACGGTCGTTCCTTGCTGTCACACGCAACGATGTCGCTAAAGATGCCGTATGTGCATCACGGAATCCGTGACCCTGGCGAGATATCGTTAGATACGTCGTTGCGTTTAACGGGGCCTTAAGAATGGGATATTGTAAAAAAATTGTTATGGTTAATATAGCAATATAGTATTAACCCCTTCATAATCTAGGATGTAACGGTACATCCAAAATCATGAAGGGGTGATCACCGCTGGCTGCTGCAGTGAGCCAGTGACGCTCCCTGCACATGTCTGTCGATTAGAACAGCTGACATGCGTGGCTAACAGGCACAGGTGGATCCGCAACACACCCATGCCTGTTAACCACTTAAATCGCGCTGTCAAAATGTGACACTGCATTTTAAATCGCTGCAGCGGGAAACGCGCCTTTCCCCGCTGCCATCGGAGGCCCTGTGATGTGATTGTAGCGTCCACGGGGCCTTAGGTTACTCATCAGTGGGCCAGTGATTCTTTGGGGTAGCTGTGACTGGCCTGACCCGGTTCCATGACCCCGTCCGCTACATGAAAAAAAACACAAAAACAGCAAACGGACAAGTGTCCAATACAGACGGGGATGGAATGAGGGTGACAAGCCCCTGGGAAGCGTGTCACCGATTGCAGTAGTGACTGGGGTCCCGGCCTCCTCCGCCGCTGACCCTTCCTGCGACTAGTCCTCTCCCAAGGGCAGTACTGGATGCTCAGCGGGGATGCTTTGCAGCGCAACACTTGGTATGCGGCCAGGAATTAGCCGCCGCTGCACAGTCTCTCTCCGGGCCAGGTGTTAGGTGCAGCCGAGACAGTATCGCTTCCCACGGGCGGAGCGGGGTGCCCAGGAAGGTTGGTGAGAACGGGGGCGGCAGTCCATGGGAGCGCCGGAGCGCAGGGCAGTGGCAGCTACTCACAGAGTCAGGTTTTTTCTCCTCCATGCACAACTCTGTACTCTTCCCCGGTCCCGGTCCGTAGTGGCGGCAGCCTTAGCCTCTCGTGGGTCGGACCTCTGTCCCATCTCCCCAGGCTCTCTCTCTCTCTCTCTGCTGTCACGCCCCAGCAACCCGAACTAGGGCTCTGTACCTCTTCTGTGCTCAGTCCCATGCTCTGGCGACTGCACCCCTTTTAGTCCACGAGTGCAAATGCCGGGTCCCGTCTTTCTCTAGATGTTACTGGCCCCAGCTTGGTTATGCTGTCTGTTTGGTGTTACATCCAGACAGCTCTGTTCTGCCTCCCTGAAGGCCTGACAGCCTCCCTGAGGGGAGCTGCACACTGTGCGTCGGCTCTGTTTCGTGTCTAAGCTTGTTCTGCCGGGCCAATAGTGTCTCTACTCCTAACTGCCTATGCCCACACCTTTGCAAGTTGTCATGGCTACTTGGGTTTGCTAAGAACTGGCTGAGTCACTTCCTAACTGTGTTTGTAGAAACATTGTTAACCCTTTCCTAGTGACTGCTTCTCCCTGCTGTATGGTGGTGTGAGGTGTGTGTAGAACTTACCAGATTAACATCTTGACCTGCCCGGGGAGGATATAATGATATACCCTGTAGCGACTAGTCTCAGGGGTGCTACATGATCACGGGCAGCCGATGGTTGTCATGGTAGCGACAGGTCATGTGATGAATCCTGTCGCTATCATGACATAGTTCCTGTTAAAGCCAGCAAAGCAGCAGCTGTAACAAGAACGCAGCATTTCTGCTGATCAGAGATTTGCTGCTCTGATCAACAGAAATGAATGAGCGAATAGACTTCTGATCCTTATAGTCCCCTAGTGGGATTAGTAAAGTAAAATAAAGTAAAAAAAAAGTGGATGGGTGGGTCAGTCTTTTCATATTAGTATTACACTCCCCAAAAAAATAAGACCTAGTACTTTTTTTGGGGCAAAAAATTTTTCGTGGAAGTACGGTAGTGCGTTTTTGTAAGAAGGATAAGATTGAAGTATCGGGATTGGGTGGGTTAGCATGTAGTGTTTTTAATGATGGTTTGTTGGTTTTATGTATAAGTTTTAATTTTATTTTGCTTCTTCATAGATTGGTATTTATTTGAATGGTGACTTACCTGTTGAGATTACCGGGCTGGCTGGTATTCGCCCGGGACAACAAATTAGTTGTAGTAGGGGTGGATCCCCTGAAAAAGAAAAATAATAAGAATGTATATGAGGGATTTGGAATTGTGGGGATTATAGGTCTATTGATGAAAAATGTTGTAATGATGACATTGTCTGGATTACATAGATAAAGGGGGTGTTACACGCAGCAATATTACTGGTGAAAGCACCCGCCCCGCTGTTTGTGCGTCACAGGCAAATTGCTGCCCGTGGCGCACAAAATCGTTAGGAGCCGTCAAACGGACTTACCTTCCCTGCAACGTTGCTGTTGCCGGTGAACCGCCTCCTTTCTAAGGAGGCGGTTCATGCGGCGTCACAGCGACGTCACTAAGCGGCCATCCAATAGAAGCGGAGGGGCGGAGATGAGCGGCCGTAACATCCCGCCCACCTCCTTCCTTCCGCATTGCCGTCAGCCGCAGGTAAGCTGTAGCTCGTCGTTCCCGAGGTGTCACACGTATCGATATGTGCTGCCTTGGGAACGACGAACTACCTGCGACCTCTACAATCAACGATGTTTTGAAAAGGAAAGACGTGTCAACGATGGACGATAAGGTGAGTATTTTCCATCGTTAACGGTCGTTCCTTCCTGTCACACGCAACGACGTCGCTAACGATGCCGGATGTGCATCACGGAATCCGTGACCCTGGCGATATATCGTTAGATACGTCGTTGCGTGTAACGGGGCCTTAAGAATGGGATATTGTATAAAAATTGTTATGGTTACTATAGCAATATAGTATTAACCCCTTCATAACCTAGGATGTAACGGTACATCCAAAATCATGAAGGGGTGATCACCGCTGGCTGCTGCAGTGAGCCAGTGGCGATCCCTGCACATGTCTGCTGATTAGAACAGCTGACATGTGTGGCTTACAGGCACAGGTGGATCCGCGATCCACCCACGCCTGTTAACCACTTAAATCGCACTGTCAAAATGTGACAGTGCGTTTTAAATCGTTGCAGTGAGAAACGCGCATTTCACCACCGCCATCGGAGGACCATGATGTGATCACCGGCAGCTAAAGATTGTCATGGTAGCGACAGGTCACGTGATGAATCCTGTCGCTATTATGTCATAGTTCCTCTTAAAGCCGGAAAAGCAGCAGCTGTAACAACAACGCAGCATTTATGCTGATCAGAGCTGTGCTGCTTTGATCAACAGAAATGAATGAGCGATCAGACTTCTGATCCTTATAGTCCCCTAGTGGGATTACTAAAATAAAAATAGTAAAAAAAAGAGGATGGGAGGGTCAGTCTTTTCATATTAGTATTACACTCCCCGAAAATAAGATCTAGTGCTTTTTTCGGGGCAAATAAAATATAAGACAGTGTCTTTTTTTCGTGGAAGTACGGTAGTGCGTTTTTGTAAGAAGGATAAGATTGAAGTATCGAGATTGGGTGGGTTAGCATGTAGTGTTTTTTTTTTTAAACTCGTTTTATTGAAGGTTAAGTAAGACATTACATTATAGGATAAGTCAGCAATTTGTACTTTACAAGTATACACGTATACTGTTTGATAAGCAGGGTAATAAAGCAACAACAATTAAATCAACAACTATTACTTTCAATCTGGCCTTAGCACATTAATCATTGCAGAGGTGTCAGTTCTCGAAACATATCCATTCTGGGGCAAAAAGCCCACACCAATAAGAGAAGCGCAACCCAGATTACAGAGGTCTCGTAATATCCAGGGCTGTATTTTGCCTTCATGCTGCCCTAGGCACTTTAAGTGGTCGCGCCCCTTAGTGACAACGTAAAACTGAGTTTTCGCACACGACATCTGTTTAAGGCAGATCTACTCTGTAGCACACTTTAAAAAGTATCAATAAGAAACGAACCCCCCCCCCCAATGGGAATCACCACAGGCACATCAAAACATAGCATGAGTATAAAATATTCCCACCACACCGTCCCCACTTATATACTGTGACTGTGACACTGCCCCTAATAAACACCACACTGCCCTCCCTTATAAACTACTGTATATGCACCACACCTTCCTCGATTATGAAATATGATCTGTACATTGTGAGGAGGGAGCAGCATGATGTGAGGACAATGTCCCATGCATGCTGCCCCCTCCTCACAATGTCCCATGCATGCTGCCCCCTCCTCACAATGTCCCATGCATGCTGCCCCCTCCTCACAATGTCCCATGCATGCTGCTCCCTCGTCACAATGTCCCATGCATGCTGCTCCCTCCTCACAATGTCCCATGCTTGCTGCCCCCTCCTCACAATGTCCCATGCATGCTGCCCCCTCCTCACAATGTCCCATGAATGCTGCCCCCTCCTCACAATGTCCCATGAATGCTGCCCCCTCCTCACAATGTCCCATGCATGCTGCCCCCTCCTCACAATGTCCCATGCATGCTGCTCCCTCCTCACAATGTCCCTTGCATGCTGCCCCCTCCTCACAATGTCCCTTGCATGCTGCCCCCTCCTCACAATGTCCCATGCATGCTGCCCCCTCCTCACAATGTCCCATGCATGCTGCCCCCTCCTCACAATGTCCCATGCATGCTGCCCCCTCCTCACAATGTCCCATGCATGCTTCTCTCTCCTCACAATGTCCCATGCATGCTGCCCCCTCTTCACAATGTCCCATGCATGCTGCTCCCTCCTCACAATGTCCCATGCATGCTGCCCCCTCCTCACAATGTCCCATGCATGCTGCTCCCTCCTCACAATGTCCCATGCATGCTGCCCCCTCCTCACAATGTCCCATGCATGCTGCCCCTCCTCACAATGTCCCATGCATGCTGCTCCCTCCTCACAATGTCCCATGAATGCTGCTCCCTCCTCACAATGTCTCATGCATGCTGCCCACTCCTCACAATGTCTCATGTATGCTGCTCCCGGCTCACAATGTCCCATGCATGCTGCTCCCTCACAATGTCCCATGCATGCTGCTCCCTCACAATGTCCCATGCATGCTGCTCCCTCCGCACAATGTCTCATGCTTGATGCTCCCTCCTCACAATGTCCCATGCATGCTGCTCCTTCCTCACAATGTCCCATGCATGCTGCCCCCTCCTCACAATGTCTCATGCATGCTGCCCCCTCCTCAGTGTCCCATGCATGCTGCCCCCTTCTCACAATGTCCCATGCATGCTGCCCCCTCCTCACAATGTCTCATGCATGCTGCCCCCTCCTCAGTGTCCCATGCATGCTGCCCCCTTCTCACAATGTCCCATGCATGCTGTCCCTCTCCATGAGCTCCTAATGCTGCCTTCCTCTTTTCCATAATGAGACCTTCATGTTGCCCCACTCATGCTAAGACCACCACACTAACGCTTATGCTGAGACCCCCCCCCCCCACACACACTACCTCACTCTTGATATTGACTCCCCTACATTGCTCCACTCCATACTGATCCCACACATGCTGCCCCTTCTTCACAATGAGCTCCCAATGCTGCCCCCTCTTATTCTGAGTCCTTACACTCCCCCCACCCAATCGATTTTGTCATTGCACTATCCCTCATCCCTTGTCCTCTGTCTCTAGCATTAGCCCCTCTCTCCCACTCCCCCAACATCAGCCTCTCTCCCCCAGCATCAGCCTCTATCTTCCCTCAGCATCAGCCTCTCTTCCCCAGTCTCAGCCTTTGCCTCCCCCCAGCCTCAGCCTACCCCAGTCTCTGCCTCAGCCTCCCTCCAGCCTCCCTCCAGTCTCAGCCTCAGCCTCCCTCAAGTCTCAGCCTCAGCCTCCCTCCAGTCTCAGCCTCAGCCTCCCTCCAGTCTCAGCCTCAGCCTCCCTCCAGTCTCAGCCTCAGCCTCCCTCCAGCCTCCCCCCAGTATCTGCCTCTGCCTCCCTCCAGCCTCACCCCAGTCTCTGCCTCTGCCTCCCTCCAGCCTCCCCCCAGTCTCAGCCTCAGCCTCCCTCCAGTCTCAGCCTCAGCCTCCCTCCAGCCTCCCCCAGTCTCAGCCTCTGCCTCCCTCCAGCCTCCCCACAGTCTAAGCCTCTGCCTCCCTCCAGTCTCAGCCTCTGCCTCCCTCCAACCTCCCCCCAGTCTCAGCCTCTGCCTCCCTCCAGCCTCCCCCCAGTCTCTGCCTCTGCCTCCCTCCAGTCTCTCCCCAGTCTCAGCCTCTGCCTCCCTCCAGTCTCAGCCTCTGTCTCCCTCCAGTCTCAGCCTCTGCCTCCCTCCAGCCTCCCCCCAGTCTCTGCCTTTGCCTCCCTCCAGCCTCCCCCCAGTCTCAGCCTCTGCCTCCCTCCAGCCTCCCCCCAGTCTCTGCCTCTGCCTCCCTCCAGCCTCCCCCCAATCTCAGCCTCTGCCTCTCTCCAGCCTCCCCCCAGTCTCAGCCTCTGCCTCCCTCCAGCCTCCCCCCAGTCTCTGCCTCTGCCTCCCTCCAGCCTCCCCCCAGTCTCTGCCTCTGCCTCCCTCCAGCCTCCCCCAGTCTCAGCCTCTGCCTCCCTCCAGCCTCCCCACAGTCTCAGCCTCTGCCTCCCTCCAGTCTCCCCCCAGTCTCAGCCTCTGCCTCCCTCCAGTCTCAGCCTCTGCCTCCCTCCAGTCTCTGCCTCTGCCTCCCTCCAGCCTCCCCCCAGTCTCTGCCTCTGCCTCCCTCCAGCCTCCCCCCAGTCTCAGCCTCTGCCTCCCTCCAGCCTCCCGCCAGTCTCTGCCTCCCTCCAGCCTCCCCCCAGTCTCTGCTTCTGCCTCCCTCCAGCCTCCCCACAGTCTCAGCCTCTGCCTCCCTCCAGTCTCCCCCCAGTCTCAGCCTCTGCCTCCCTCCAGCCTCCCCCCAGTCTCTGCCTCTGCCTCCCTCCGGCCTCCCCCCAGTCTCAGCCTCTGCCTCTCTCCAGCCTCCCCCCAGTCTCTGCCTCCCTCCAGCCTCCCCCCAGTCTCTCTGCCTCTGCCTCCATCCAGCCTCCCCCAGTCTTAGCCTCTGCCTCCCTCCAGCCTCCCCACAGTCTCAGCCTCTGCCTCCCTCCAGTCTCAGCCTCTGCCTCCCTCCAGCCTCCCCCCAGTCTCAGCCTGCCTCTGCCTCTCTCCAGTCTCAGCCTCTGCCTCCCTCCAGCCTCCCCCCAGTCTCAGCCACTGCCTCCCTCCAGTCTCAGCCTCTGCCTCCCTCCAGCCTCCCCCCAGTCTCAGCCTCTGCCTCCCTCCAGCCTCCCCCCAGTCTCAGCCTCTGCCTCCCTCCAGCCTCCCCCCAGTCTCAGCCTCTGCCTCCCTCCAGCCTCCCCCCAGTCTCAGCCTCTGCCTCCCTCCAGTATCTGCCTTTGCCGCCTCCCCCCCCGCATGCGCAGATCTCCGGTCTGCATTAGAGACACTCCCACGCTCCTTATGAATCCACTTACCTGCTCCAGTGCCCGCCGCCATCTTCTTGGCTCACATGAGTATCCTCTTCTGACACCGGCTTCCATCACGTCCTCCGCGGCGTCCTGCTGTGAGCTCTGCATGTGACGTCCACACAGCAGTGGACGCAGCACAGAGGAAGGAGCTGATTGGCGCGCGCCTGTGACCCCGGAAGTGCAGGCGCCGGCAGTTCCGGGGTCAATCAGCTCCCTGTGCTCGGCGGCCACAAAAAAAAAATGTAAAAAAAAAAAAAAAAAAAAAAAAATTTTTTTTTTTTTTTTTTTTTTTTTTGCTGCCAGAAGGTGCCGCCCCTCACAATCTGCCGCCCTAGGCACCGGACCACGGGTGCCTAATGGTAAATACGGCCCTGGTAATATCCCCAATACATTATATCATAAACCACGTATTTCTCCTTTCCACCCGTCGGAGTACCATTAGTTACTATCACGCCAGTACCGACTGTAGGCTATCAGCTAGGGAGCCGGGTGATCCTCCGGTCAAGGGCGAGCCCATCCATCTACCACATATTTTGTCGAATTTATTTAAAGAACCTCTTATCTTATAAACATAGTGTTCTGACGGAATTATAGCATTTACCAATGCAATCCATGAGGCTCTAGTTGGAGGGTGGATGCCCATCCAATTTAGTATAATGCCCTTCCGGGCCAAAAATAATACCTTTTTTATTAGCAAGTTTTCACTTTGGGACCAGGAGCGTACATCCACCACCCCAAATAGACACAGAATTGGGCACAGAGCAACTCCTTTCTGAAGTATGGTGGACAGAGTTGTTACAACCTCACTCCAATAGGAGAGAATGACCCGGCAATCCCATATCATGTGCCAGAAATCAGCACCGTCTCTCCCGCATCTTGGACAACCCACCCCCACCAGATTATTCACCTTTTTCATCTTGTTCAGTCTCTGAGGAGTCATATAACTTTGGTGTATTATGTATAACTGAATCAGTCTATTATTGACTGCAGGAGAGACTAGCGTGTGGGATTCGACAATGTCGTCCCACACTACATCATCAATTTCAGGGATCCTGACACTCCACCTCTCCCGGACAGAAAGAGGACTGTTCATGGCCTTGGCCCGGATAAGGGAGGAGTACAATTTGGAAATGAGGCCTCCAGGGCCCTGTGATCTGATAATTCCAATGACTGGAAAGGAAGAGAATCTAATCCCACGAACAGAGAACTGAGCCCGAAAGGCGTGCCTAATCTGGAGATACTGAAACCCATGAGATTCCGGCAAATCAAATTCTGCACGCAGTTGCGCAACGGGGCGGAGATCACCATCCCGGACCAGTGATCCCAGGGAGACTATTCCTCGATTCCTCCATTCGCCAAACCCCGGCAGCCCACAAAAGTGTGGAAGGTCCAGGTTATCCCATAGGGGTATCTCAGTTGGCATATCATGGAAACCAAAAATGGTTTTAGCCTCTTTCCAGACCCTGGCCCCCAGTTTGTGTATTGGGAGGACCCAACCCTCAGGAGCCCTCTTGTGGTCCGTCAACAATGGCCATAGGAGATCCATACCTGTGAGCTCTGCCAGAAGACCCTCCGGAGAACCCCTCACCCCAGGAAGTGTCCATTGTCCCAAATATTTCAATTGTCCGGCCAGATAGTATATGTACAGATCAGGAAGGGCCATACCCCCCATGTCCCTGGGTCTCTGTAATTTGGCCAATTGGACCCTTGATCTGGAAGGACCCCAGACAAAGGTGATCATTAAAGATTCCAGGGACCGAAAGAAAGAGCGGGGAATCTGTACGAATACATGTTGGGTTATGTAAAGACACTTTGGTTGCACTATCATTTTAAGGAGATTAATTCTTCCCGCCACTGAGAGCGGGAGTTGGCTCCATCTATTAAATTTCTCCCCGAGGTGTGATAATAAGGGGGCAATATTTCTTGCTATCATCTCCGAAGGGTTTCCCGTCAATATAATCCCCAGGTATTTAAAATGATCCACCACTGGAACTCTACATATGTGGGTGTTCATCATTTCCTCCCTGTCCCGAGATAGGAAGAGGAGGTACGATTTTGACCAATTTATTGACAGGCCCGAGAACTCCCCGAATCGGTCGATTAACTCTACGGCTCTAGGAATGGAGGAATCCGGGTCAGAAGCAAACAATAACAGGTCGTCTGCATACAGAGACAAACGTTCATCTCCCTTACGATGTCTCACTCCCCGGTAGATTGGGTCCGTCCGAATGCGCACTGCCAACGGTTCCATGGCAAGGGCGAACAGAAGAGGGGATAGAGGACACCCCTGCCTGGTTCCCCTCCCCAAAGGGAAAGTTTCCGATACTCCGCCTCCCACCTGAATGTTAGCCGTTGGAGCTTTATATATAATCTCAATCCATCTAATAAAATCGTTGCCGAAACCAAATGCCCGCAGTACCTCCAGCAGGTATGGCCATTCTATAGAGTCAAAGGCCTTGGCCGCATCCAGGGAGACCAAAGCCCAATCCTCCTCTAGCTTGGTGCCCATCTGTAGAATCACCTGTGCCCTCCTCAGATTATCCGAGGTACTTCTACCCGGAATGAATCCAGACTGATCCTCATGTATTATGGAGGAGATCACTTTATTGAGTCTAGTTGCTAGAATTTTAGTAAGAATTTTGTAATCAGAGTTCAACAGAGAGATCGGTCTGTATGAGCCACAATCCAATGGATCCTTATCTGGTTTCAATAGTAGCACGATGGTTGCCTCATAGAAGGAATCAGGTAACCGTCCCCTGCGGAACGAAGCCTCAGCCGTCTCCAGGAGAGCTGGAGCCAGCTCCCCCCTATACTTGTCAAATATTTCAATCGGGAGTCCATCTGGGCCAGACGCCTTACCCCTATTGAGGGCTCCCATCGCCTCCACCATCTCTTCCATGCTAATGGGCTCATCCAAGGCCGACCTCTGGGCCAAAGTCAGTCTGGGAAACTCCAGATCCCGCAAGTATTCAGCGATCTCCTCCCTTGACACAGTCAGCCTGGACTCATATAGGTTCCTATAGAAGTCCAGAAACACCTTCAGAATGCCAGTGACGGAGGTGATTGAATCGCCACCGGAGTCTCTGATCTTAAGGACCGCAGGTGAGCTAGTGGATTGGCGCACCAGGAACGCAAGTAAACTACTAGATTGGTTCCCTTGCTCAAAATATCTCTGGTTCATGAAGAAGACATGTCTCTTAGCCTTATCTTGCAGGAACAAAAGATATTTCCTCCCAGCCTGTAGCCACTGGAATCTGTTTCCTTCAGAAGGGTCTGAGGTAAATCTATGTTCAAGCACTCTATTTTGAGTGGCCAATTCCTCCTCCTCTCTGGCCGCCTGTTTCTTGACATAAGAGATAGAGGAGTGACAGCAACCCCTCAAATACGCCTTAAGCGCGTCCCAATAGGCCGAGTGATTCTCTTCCACGGAGTTCGTCTCGGTGTATGCCCTGAGCTGATCAGGAATCCTGTCATTGGTACCAAAGAGTGACAGCCACCAAGGGTTAATCTTCCGTGACACTTTACGAGATTTACAACCCTCCCACTTAATGCTGACAAATACCGGAGAGTGGTCTGATACTGATTTGGGTAGATGACACACCGATTGTATATGGGCACAGACTCTTTCATTTCCACAGATGTAATCAGTTCTAGACAATGAGTTTTTCCCTGGGGTATAACATGTGTATTCTCTCAGTACTGGGTTAAAAAAACGCCACATGTCGCACCACCCCACCTCCTGGAGGAATGCACTCAATCTAGTTTGCATCGTAGGGGAGATCGGGACCTGTCGGGTGTTGAATCTATCCAGCCCTGTGTTACTAATCAAATTGAAGTCCCCCATGCAGAGCACCAAGGCTTGTGGGAATTGTGAGGCAAACTTAGCCGCTTCATACAAAATTGAGATTCCCATCGCAGGGGGGATGTATATAGCTAAGATCACTATCATGATCCCATCGATGTGAGCCTGGATAAACACATACCTCCCATCATTATCCTTTATAATCTTACCCGGGTCCCACCGCAATGCTTTATGGACTAGTACCGATACTCCCCTCGAATATGAGGAATGAACAGAGTGAGCTGACCATTGAACCCAAGGCTTCTGAAGCACTCTCGTGGTTTCCAACAACAAATGGGTCTCTTGTAAACATACAATCTGAGCTTTGGATTTTTTGATATGTGCGAATACTGCCGCCCGTTTCCTGGATGTGCCCAGTCCCCTAACATTCCATGTCATCAAGCTTAAAGCCATTGAAATGTATCTCTTACTGAATTAATAGGGAAATGTCAAAAACTTAACCCACAGTAGAACTTGGGCAAACGTACCCTTAAATACAAACTATCGGTTGCAAACACACAGCCGAAAGAACTGATCCAGTAGTGTGACCAGGAGAGGGTGTCCCTAGTAACGACCAGGGTGAACCAACGTGGCTAGATGGTGTACTTGGTACGGGGGTGTCCTCGAAACAAGGACTTAAGCTTCTCCTGCAGTCCAACGTATTGAATTACCCTGCAACATAGCCTATTAATCGTACTTGGGTAAGAGAACCCAGAGCGAATGGGCATAGAAATATGGGAAGAAGAAAGAGAAGAGAGAAGAGAGAGAGAAAAAAAAAAAAAAAAGGGGGGGGGTGGAATGGAGGAGTGAAAGGTGGGCGGGGAAGGGGTGAGGAAGAGAGAAAGGGGGCAAGGGAAGAGAAGAGAGAGAAGAGAATTTAAGATGGGCGGAAAAAGAGAGAGTGTGAGGAGGAGGAAATATAGAAATATAAGAAGAAGAGAGGTAACGGATGGCATTCTGGGTGGAAATTGGGGAAGAGAGAGGAAGGTTGAAGAGGGAAGCTGGAGAGAATAGCAAAAGAAGACTTAGAGGTAGATAGGGAATGGGATAGCAAGGATGGGTATGAGGATGAGATAAAAGGGGCTGAGGGATTAAACAAGTAAGTGAGACTGAGAGGGGGGAAGAAGAGATAGGAATATAAAGGAAATGGGAGGAGAATTTGCAGGCAATCCCAAATTATAAGTGATTATCATGTATGGTGACCTTAAAAAACCTTAATATAGCTCTAAAGACAAAATTCAGCATCCTGAACTTAAGTGCGTTGCCAAATACTGCAAACCCGGAGTGAAGTCCCATTTTGGATCGCAAGATGCAGGATAATTCAAGATCGCATGAAGGTGATCATGGCACCGCAGCAGCGTTCTGGCACATGTCCCGCCTGAAGTCAGTTCAGTCCGGTCCCACCAGCGACGAGTATTCCAGAACTCAAACAGGACTTAGTAATGATCGCAGTGAGCTCAGGTCCCGACACACTCAGAGGCGCAACCTCCAGCTGCCCAGCCTCGAGGGGGGGCCAACCTGGAGACCGGCACAATGGAAGGCCAATAATAAACACATCCAGTAACTCACATGCTTCCGGGGGTCGCAAGCGCACCAGCGCATCCTGATGGAATCGTCAATTTCTCAACAAACTGGAACCAAAAGAGCAGGACGCGGACGCAACTGCGACCCCGAGCACCGCTCCACTCGTATGGCAGGGGAGATGAAGGAAACAAAAATATTTCGCGCCTTCAATATCAAAGGACGCCGAATATCTGCATAGGATGATCCTACAACTATCGCAACAGCGATTTCAGACGTCCCAGGAAAAAGAATCGTATCACCGACCTCACTCCAAAGGAGATGAAATAAACAAATCAGAACCGCGACGCCATCACAACAGCGATCCTCCCGGCGTCGCTCATGGCTGTAACGCATCAGCGCTTCCTCTTCAGCATGTTGATCCAATCATCCGCCTCCGCAGGAGAAGTAAAGAACAAGGATCGCTCTTGATGAACCACTCTGAGACGAGCCGGGAAGATCATGGAGTAAGCAATTTGGTGATCTCTAAGGCGTTTTTTCACCTGAATGAAGGATGCCCTCGTTTTCTGGAGAGACGCAGAGAAGTCAGGGAAAATCAGTATGGGAGCATTATTATGTAGGATCGGGCCTTTGCGTCGCGCCGCACCAAGGATCGCATCTCTATCCCTGCTGCTCAACAGTCGGGCCAGGAGAGGTCTAGGCTGCGCTCCCGGGGGAGGAGGTCTGGCCGGTACCCGGTGGGCTCTTTCTATAGCGAATGCCGCTGACAGCATCGCATCAGGGAAAGTTTCAGAGAGCCATGTTTCCATGAACTTACATGGGTCGCTCCCTTCTGCCCTCTCCGGCATCCCCAGAATTCTTAAATTATTGCGACGCAGGCGGTTTTCCAGATCGTCAGCCCTTTGCGCCCAGTTGTTTGCCGCGCTTTCCAAAGAGGACAATCTGCCCGGCGTCGCTCTTGCGTCGTCTTCCAGCGTGGAGATCCGCTGCTCCGTCTCCTTTACCCGCTCTCTCAGATTTTGCAGGTCCACCCGGAGGAGTCCCACATCGATCTTAACCTCCTCGATTTTGCCCGTCAGCGACACTTTTGAATCCTGGATCGCCGCAAGTAATTGCGAAGTAACTTGCTGCAAGGTTAGCTCCTGCGATTCCTTGGATCCGGCCTCCATGCTCTCCTCCTCCTCCGCCTCACTGGATTCCCGCTCCGACTGCTTGCCGACGCCATCTTGCTGGGAGTCCCGGGCAAACTTCTTCAGCTTTTCAGCCGCCGCTGCGCTGCGACCTCTGTCATGGTACCGATCAGAATGCTCACCGCACCACAGGTAATCCGGAGGTGTATTTAGGCACCAATTTCGGCAGGATTAATAGTATTTATCAGCGTTGGACTGCGGAGCTGCTCTCAGATGCGACCGCTCATGCTGCCTGCTGGCCACGCCCCCCCAGCATGTAGTGTTTTTAATGATGGTTTGTTGGTTTTATGTATAAGTTTTAATTTTATTTTGCTTCTTCATAGATTGGTATTTATTTGAATGGTGACTTACCTGTTGAGATTACCGGGCTGGCTGGTATTCGCCCGGGACAACAAACTAGTTGTAGTAGGGGTGGATCCCCTGAAAAAGAAAAATAATAAGAATGTACATGAGGGATTTGGAATTGTGGGGATTATGGGTCTATTGATGAAAAATGTTATAATGATGACATTGTCTGGAAAACATAGATAAGAATGAGATAATGTATAAAAATTGTTATGGTTAATATAGCAATATAGTATTAACCCCTTCATAACCTAGGATGTAACGGTACATCCAAAATCATGAAGGGGTGATCACCGCTGGCTGCTGCAGTGAGCCACTGGCGATCCCTGCACATGTCTGCTGATTAGAACAGCTGACATGTGTGGCTTACAGGCACAGGTGGATCCGCGATCCACCCACGCCTGTTAACCACTTAAATCGCACTGTCAAAATGTGACAGTGCGTTTTAAATCGTTGCAGCGAGAAACGCGCATTTCCCCGCCGCCATCGGAGGCCCATGATGTGATCACCGGCAGCTGAAGGCTGTCATGGTAGCGACAGGTCATGTGATGAATCCTGTCGTTATTATGTCATAGTTCCTCTTAAAGCCGGAAAAGCAGCAGCTGTAACAACAACGCAGCATTTATGCTGATCAGAGCTGTGCTGCTTTGATCAACAGAAATGAATGAGCGAATAGACTTCTGATCCTTATAGTCCCCTAGTGGGATTATTAAAATAAAAAAAGTAAAAAAAAAGAGGATGGGAGGGTCAGTCTTTTCATATTAGTATTACACTCTCCGAAAATAAGACCTAGTGCTTTTTTCGGGGCAAATAAAATATAAGACAGTGTCTTTTTTTCGTGGAAGTACGGTAGTGCGTTTTTGTAAGAAGGATAAGATTGAAGTATCGAGACTGGGTGGGTTAGCATGTAGTGTTTTTAATGATGGTTTGTTGGTTTTATGTATAAGTTTTAATTTTATTTTGCTTCTTTATAGATTGGTATTTATTTGAATGGTGACTTACCTGTTGAGATTATCGGGCTGGCTGGTATTCGGCCGGGACAACAAATTAGTTGCAGTAGGGGTGGATCCCCTGAAAAAAGTAGATTTTGGGTACTCACCGTAAAATCTCTTTCTTGGAGCCTTCATTGGGGGACACAGGAAACCATGGGTGTATGCTGCTGGGACTAGGAGGTGATACTATGCAAATAAGAAAGATGGCTCCTCCCCCGCAGTATACACCCACTGACTGGAGCTGAGGAGATCAGTTTGTGTAAAAGCAGTACGAGGAGAAGCTTGAAATCTATAACATTCCGGATCCATTGAAGTCTTAGAAAAGGGCGGGTGCTGTGCCCCCCAATGAAGGCTCCAAGAAAGAGATTTTACGGTGAGTACCCAAAATCTACTTTTCTTTATCGCTTCATTGGGGGACACATGAAACCATGGGACGTCCTAAAGCAGTCCCCAAGGGTGGGAAGAGAAAAACCCGAAAACAGGGTTAGCAGAGACAAGATTCCTTGACCGGAACCTGGTCCTAGACCCCGTAAGGAAACGCTACCCGGCCAGGGGTCGAAGTATAGGAGAAAAGTTAGAGTACTAGGGAGTACTAAGAACTAGTGTAAAATGCGTGTGCTAGGGAATAGGATGATCAGGGAGACACTACATCCTTTGAGGTCTGTACCTAAGAAGGCTAAGGATCTAAGGCGACTGACAGCAATAGGTCGGGCTAAGAGAGAAAGAACTCGACAGACCCTGGTACTACGTTTGAGACTGTCAGAATGAGCGAAAAACTAGGGCACCTGGTAGAGGTAGGAGCCAGAAAGTGGAGGCCAAAGGAGCCTTGGCCCCTTATAGCCGCAGAATGACTAAAAGGGAAAACGACTGACTAAAAGGTTGCAAGGGAGTCGGGATACTCGAGAAGCGTGTAAGGGAATTCCGCCATAGGGACACTTGACCCGTTGGTTCCACAGCACCCGAGGGAGTGATGTGACCCTAGTGGAAGAAACAGCCTGCGGGCGGGAAAATAATACGGGAGATAATTCTCCTGTGTATGGAAGGGGTACAGAGAACCTGTGAGGTCTAGAGAAAAATGACAAGGTTAAGGAGTCAAAGGAATTCCCAGGACCGATTTCCGCTGTGACGTGGCCGACAGGAGAAGGGAATCCGAGCATCTACAGTAACGTGACTGGGAGAAACTCGAACTCTGTAGTCGGGTACTGGGTAATCATTGCAGTGAATCATGGGGAGGAGAACCCCCATGGGGGTGGACTCCTGAGAAAGACAAAAAGGAACAAGACCTGGGATGTATGACCTGGAGTGGGAGAAGGAAGGCCCTTTCGAGGGGGACCTCAAGAAGGGCTCGGATTAAGTCGTTGGCTTAAGCGCTAGCCGACCAGGGGAGGGACGCCTATTCCTGGAAGTTGGCGAGGAAGATGGGAGAATGACGGGAGAAAGAATAAAACATTCTTAATATTATTCTAAAACGCGTCATCACGTCATAACTAGAAGTGACGACGAGTGGAAGGAAATGAGCGAGAATATGTGAGTCCAAATGGTCTGGCAGGAACTCTGCTTGAAAAGTGCAGGGATGCACAAGCGGCTAAGACCAAGCGGTGGAAAGCGGACATGGAATCTGGTATGGCGGAGACTACAGAGAGATCTAGCTTATCTCCAAGAGCCATCTAGAATGGTTACGAGGGAAGTGAGGCAGACCCGGGACAGAGGAAAAGAAGACCCCTCTTGGCCTGAAACTGAAGCAGGTCATGTCTAGGTGTTGGCGAAGACCACTCGCTGTAGTGTCGAGTGTTCGGGTGGAAACACCCAGTGGCCTGAGTAATCAGGGCTCCCTGGAGGATTCTGTTGCGGAAAGAGGACAGAAGACAAACATTGGAACCTACAATCTGTCCAGAAGAGTGAGCCCAATGACTGGGCCATCAGGATACTAGAAGTCCCTTGGGGAGACTGGTCCTCCGTGGAATCGATGATTGGACACTCCTGTGTCTGGTTCTTAACTTCATCTGTTGACTGAGAAGGGACTGAGGAATCTGATCTCTATCTGAAAGAGAGAGAATGTAAATAACGGCCTATGGATTTGGATATGTACAGTACCTGGCCGGAACCCTAGTGGAGGGCGCAGCCAAGGCTGGTCTAAGCCAAAAAATAGGCGGATACCAAAAAATACTATGAACCACCCGAGGAGGGTGGCAGGAAGTAAAAACGGACAACATACTGGTTAGCCGACAGAGTTGTACCCTGCTTACCTCATTTGGAAACCAAAATGACTGCTGTTTTAAGAAAACGACGGAGCCAACGTACGGTCAAGGGAGAAGAAGCATTACCTTGTGGTTACCTTACATGCATGTGCGAGGTAGGAGAAGGTCTCGAGTCACTGGGAAGCGACCAAAAGAGAGCTGCTGCTGAGCCGCGTCATGGGGTCCGTGCTTGCTGCCGGGGTGAAGCACACGACTCTCCGGTTAAATGGTCGCGTGTAGCCTTACCTCAAGGTTACTCCAGACGTATGGATGCAGATCACTGGGAAGTGAGTAAATAGCTGGTGCAGGAAGGAAGGACAATGAACTGGTCCAAAGGACCCTGGCTTACCGCCTGGTCACCTGACTGGATGGTTTGAAGTAAGAGAGAGTCCTGGGTCACTGGGAAGCAACCTATTGACAGTTGCAACCGTGGTGCATCATGGGGTCCCTGCAGAACCCAGTCCTCGCTTCAGTCGGAGATGAGGGAGATAGCTGACCCACTAGGTGACTTCAGTCTGTTCGACTCTCTGGGTCGAGAGTAGTGAACACATACCTGTTACGGTAACCAGCATCTGGTGTGGATAAACGCTAGCCCCTTGGGTAGCGGGCAGGATCATCGATCAGGAGTACTGGCACTGAATGTGACAGCTGCTCCCGTGCCGCCTCATGGGACGGAGATGGATGGAGTGCTCGCCTCGGTCAGAGATGAGCGGAAAAGCTGAACAAAGCACTTAAGCCAGTTGCTGTATCTGGCCTCTGGTTCGGAGAAGTGCTGGCCCAAAGGCTAGTGGGCAGGCTCATCAAATCACTGTCACGCTGTAGTATACAGGTGCATATAGAAACGCTGGCACACAAAATAGAGGTCACATGCAAGAAAACACTAGCACACCGCATGGTGGGTAGGTGCGTAAAGATACACTGGAGAGTGAATGCTGACGCGGCTCATCAAATCCTTGTCACGCTGTAGTATACAGGTGCGTATAGCCAACAGGTACACGAGGTAGGGGGCCCATTCAAGAAACACTAACACACCGGATGGTGGGTAGGTACATAGAGACACTCTGGATAGAGGGTACTGGCACCCTGGAAGGTGGACCGACATATAGAGACATTGGCACACAAGCAAGTGGACAGATTTGTGGTACTGTCAATCTGGATGCTGGACTTGATGGTCTATATACAAAAAAATTCTTTTGTCTGCAGAAACAGAGAGGTGCGATTAGAGACCTGACCCCCCAAACCGTGGGTAGGTTCACACAACACTGTTACGGTGGTGTAAACAGGTGCGTAAAGAAACACTGGCGCACTGAATAGTGAGCCGGCTCGAGAGGACACTGGAACACCAGAGTAAACAAATGCGCGTCATAACGCCGGCCCACTGAATAGCGGGCAGGATCCCAAAGGCACCTGTGTATTGGGGCAGACAGGCATGGCACAGACACTGGCACCTGGGTATTGGGGTACACAGACGCTGGCACACTGGATAGTGGACAGGGACAGGAAAGCGCTGGCGCGGAGATGTAGGCCAGTGCGTAGAGACGCTGACCCACTGGATAGTGGACAAGCGGGAGGAAAACGCTGGCACACAGAAGACACTGGCACACAGGTGAAGGCCACGGGCACACTGGTGTAGACCATTGCAAGCGAAACACTGGCACACTGGGTAGTGGACAGACACATGGTACCACTGGCACACTGTATAGTAGACAGGTAAATGGAGACACTGGCACACTGGATAGTGAACAGGCTGAGGTTGAAAACAGTGGACGGGTCAATGACCCTGTGATAGGTGGGGGTATATGACAGCAGATAGGACATGAGGAACATTAACCCACCAATAGTGACCCTACGTGAGGAACACTGACACACTAGGTAGTGGAAACAGGAACATAGGCAGGAGCACAAGAAACACAGACGGTGGAAGTGGATAGGACCACAGTACGCTGGAATACCCCTGGAAATGGAGTGCGTGTAGGAGATTGACATCTCGCACCTGTAGAAGGGTGGGGGGGGGGGCTGTTAATATTCCCGGACTGAAGTCGCTCTATAACCCTGCGCTGTGTGTTAGAGGGGGGACAGCTCACTGCAAGTGAACTGCACCAGGAATCCGGGGTAGGTGCTCCTGGAGTAATAACAGGAGAGCCGGTTTTGCGGTAAGCTTAAGGTCTTTTTTTTTTTTTTTGCAGTCTTGCAGAGACCGGGAGTCTGAGGCGAGTGGTGCTGGGCAGCCTGGAGCGGTGACTGCGGGGGCCCTGGGTCGCACTGGCTGTCTGTGGGGGGGCGCTGAAGCTGCGGTGGTGGGGTTAGTTACCGAGCCGGGAGGCTGGAAGTGCGGGCAGGAGCGACGTTCCCCGGGAGTCTCGGCGCCGGGAAGTGACGTCAGGCGCCAGGAAAGAGGGGGGCGGCGGTTGCACAGGGGAGCCAGAAGAATTTGAAAAGCCCGCGCGCGCGGGCTGAATTCCCGGCTGGGGGCGTGGCCAGGCGAGCGCGCGAACGCAGAGGGCCGCAATGAAGCCGGGGGCAACATTTTTAAAGGTAGGCCCCAGAGGAGACGGCGGGCCGGAGGAGACGGCGAGCCGGAGGAGACGCCGGGCCGGAGGAGACGCCGGGCCGCAGGAGACGCCGGGCCGCAAGGAGCCGGGGCCTAAGTTTTAAGGGTAGGCCGCGGGGGGAGACGCCGGGCCGCAATGGAGCCGGGGCCTAAATTTTAAGGGTAGGCCGCCGGAGGGGACGCCGGGCCGCAGTGGAGCCGGGGGCTAAATTTCTAAGGGCAGGCCGCCGGAGGGGCCGCCGGGCCGCAATGGAGCCGGGGGCTAAATTTCTAAGGGCAGGCCGCCGGAGGGGACGCCGGGCCGCAATGGAGCCGGGGGCTAAATTTCTAAGGGCAGGCCGCCGGAGGGGACGCCGGGCCGCAATGGAGCTGGGGGCTAAGGTTTGAGGATAGGCCGCCGGATAGTGGACGCCACGGCAGGGGGACCGGTCGCAGAACCGGGGAAAACAACTACCAAGGGGGCTAAGGTGAGGGGTTCTAGGGGGAATATGGGACCCCTTGACCCAGGTGGAAAGACTGTGGGCTTCTATACCCGGGATCCCTCCCCATAACCCGGGACGGGGAAGAAGGAGGGGGATTGGATTACTTATCTGAGTTCCCGGCTTGTCTTGAGGTGATCCTGGATCCATCCTGGAAGGTGAGCGAAGACATCTCGACGGTCGTCCCAGGCATAGTCTAGGGGAGACCAGAAGGGTACCTCTCCATCCTGGGTACGGTCTTCGTCCTCCTACCCCACAATCAGGCTCGGGAGCGAGAGAGTTTGGGGAGGGGGGCAAGGACCATCCGCCTGTCCCTCTGTGCGGATGCCCCCCAAACAGTCTTGAGAGTGTTAGGGGGGTAGGGTCCTGCCAGACAGACACGGAAGACAACGGAAGTGGCGGACGGACCCCACTTCTGTGCGACCGGTCTCTATGTGGGAGAGCAGGGTGAGAGATTACACCCTGTCGCCCGACGAGCTGTGTCTGAAAAACAAAGGGAAAACATTAATAAAACACAACCATACAAACCTGAAGGGCTGAGAGCAGCCCCTGCGTGTCCAACCTCCTCGGACACTAAGCAAAAACTGATCTCCTCAGCTCCAGTCAGTGGGTGTATACTGCGGGGGAGAATGTACAGTGCCTACAAGTAGTATTCAACCCCCTGCAGATTTAGCAGGTTTACACATTCGGAATTAACTTGGCATTGTGACATTTGGACTGTAGATCAGCCTGGAAGTGTGAAATGCACTGCAGCAAAAAAGAATGTTATTTCTTTTTTTATTTTTTTTTTAAATTGTGAAAAGTTTATTCAGAGGGTCATTTATTATTCAACCCCTCAAACCACCAGAATTCTGTTTGGTTCCCCTAAAGTATTAAGAAGTATTTCAGGCACAAAGAACAATGAGCTTCACATGTTTGGATTAATTATCTCTTTTTCAAGCCTTTTCTGACTAATTAAGACCCTCCCCAAACTTATGAACAGCACTCATACTTGGTCAACATGGGAAAGACAAAGGAGCATTCCAAGGCCATCAGAGACAAGATCGTGGAGGGTCACAAGGCTGGCAAGGGGTACAAAACCCTTTCCAAGGAGTTTGGCCTACCTGTCTCCACTGTTGGGAGCATCATCCGGAAGTGGAAGGCTTATGGAACTACTGTTAGCCTTCCACGGCCTGGACAGCCTTTGAAAGTTTCCACCCGTGCCGAGGCCAGGCTTGTCCGAAGAGTCAAGGCTAACCCAAGGACAACAAGGAAGGAGCTCCGGGAAGATCTCATGGCAGTGGGGACATTGGTTTCAGTCAATACCATAAGTAACGTACTCCACCGCAATGGTCTCCGTTCCAGACGAGCCCGTAAGGTACCTTTACTTTCAAAGCGTCATGTCAAGGCTCGTCTACAGTTTGCTCATGATCACTTGGAGGACTCTGAGACAGACTGGTTCAAGGTTCTCTGGTCTGATGAGACCAAGATCGAGATCTTTGGTGCCAACCACACACGTGACGTTTGGAGACTGGATGGCACTGCATACGACCCCAAGAATACCATTCCTACAGTCAAGCATGGTGGTGGCAGCATCATGCTGTGGCGCTGTTTCTCAGCCAAGGGGCCTGGCCATCTGGTCCGCATCCATGGGAAGATGGATAGCACGGCCTACCTGGAGATTTTGGCCAAGATCCTCCGCTCCTCCATCAAGGATCTTAAGATGGGTCGTCATTTCATCTTCCAACAAGACAATGACCCAAAGCACACAGCCAAGAAAACCAAGGCCTGGTTCAAGAGGGAAAAAATCAAGGTGTTGCAGTGGTCTAGTCAGTCTCCTGACCTTAACCCAATTGAAAACTTGTGGAAGGAGCTCAAGATTAAAGTCCACATGAGACACCCAAAGAACCTAGATAACTTGGAGAAGATCTGCATGGAGGAGTGGGCCAAGATAACTCCAGAGACCTGTGCCGGCCTGAACAGGTCTTATAAAAGACGGTTATTAGCTGTAATTGCAAACAAGGGTTATTCCACAAAATATTAAACCTAGGGGTTGAATAATAATTGACCCACACTTTTATGTTGAAAATTTATTAAAATTTAACTGAGCAACATAACTTGTTGGTTTGTAAGATTTATGCATCTGTTAATAAATCCTGCTCTTGTTTGAAGTTTGCAGGCTCTAACTTATTTGCATCTTATCAAACCTGCTAAATCTGCAGGGGGTTGAAGACTACTTGTAGGCACTGTATATGAGGGATTTGGAATCATGGGGATTATGGGTCTATTGATGAAAAATATTATAATGATGACATTCTCTGGAACACATGGATAAGAATGAGATAATGTATAAAAATTGTTATGGTTTAATATAGGAAGATAGTATTAACCCCTTCACAACCTACGATGTAATGGTACATCCAAATCATGAAGGAGTGATCACCGCTGCGGTGAGCCAGTGGCGATCCCTGCACATGTCTGCCGATTAGAACAGCTGACATGCGTGGCTAACAGGCACAGGTGGATCCGCAACACACCCGTGCCTGTTAACCACTTAAATCGCGCTGTCAAAATGTGACACTGCGTTTTAAATCGCTGCAGCGGGAAACGCGCCTTTCCCTGCCGCCATCGGAGGCCCCGTGATGTGATTGTAGCGTCCACGGGGCCTTAGGTTACTCGTCAGTGGGCCAGTGATTCTTTGGGGTAGCTGTGACTGGCCTGACCCGGTTCCGTGACCCCGTCGGCTACATGAAAAAAAAACCCACAAAAACAGCAAACGGACAAGTGTCCAATACAGACGGGGATGGAATGAGGGTGGCAGGCCCCTGGGAAGCGTGTCACCGGTTGCAGTAGTGACTGGGGTCCCGGCCTCCTCCGCCGCTGACCCTTCCTGCGGCTAATCCTCTCCCAAGGGCAGTACTGGATGCTGAGCGGGGATGCTTTGCAGAGCAACACTTGGTATGCGGCCAGGAATTAGCCGCCGCTGCACAGTCTCTCTCCGGGGCAGGTGTTAGGTGCAGCCGAGACAGTATCGCTTCCCACGGGCGGAGCGGGGTGCCCAGGAAGGTTGGTGAGAACGGGGGCGGCAGTCCATGGGAGCGCCGGAGCGCAGGGCAGTGGCAGTTACTCACAGAGTCAGGTTTTTCTCCTCCATGCACAACTCTGTACTCTTCCCCGGTCCCAGTCCGTAGTGCCGGCAGCCTTAACCTCTCATGGGCCGGACCTCTGTCCCATCTCCCCAGGCTCTCTCTCTCTCTGCTGTCATGCCCCAGCAACCCGAACTAGGGCTCTGTACCTCTTCTGTGCTCCATCCCGTGCTCTGGCGACTGCAGCCCTTTTAGTCCACGAGTGCAAATGCCGGGTCCCGTCTTTCTCTAGATGTTACTGGCCCCAGCTTGGTTGTGCTGTCTGTTTGGTGTTACATCCAGACAGCTCTGTTCTGCCTCCCTGAAGGCCTGACAGCCTCCCTGAGGGGAGCTGCACACTGTGCGTCGGCTCTGTTTCGTGTCTAAGCTTGTTCTGCCTGGCTAACAGTGTCTCTACTCCTAACTGCCTATGCCCACACCTTTGCAAGTTGTCATGGCTACTTGGGTTTGCTAAGAACTGGCTGAGTCACTTCCTAACTGTGTTTGTAGAAACATTGTTAACCCTTTCCTAGTGACAGCTTCTCCCTGCTGTATGGTGGTGTGAGGTGTGTGTAGAACTTATAGAACTTACCAGATTAACATCTTGACCTGCCCGGGGAGGATATAATGATATACCCTGTAGCGACTAGTCTCAGGGGCGCTACATGATCACGGGCAGCCGATTGTTGTCATGGTAGCGACAGGTCATGTGATGAATCCTGTCACTATCATGACATAGTTCCTGTTAAAGCCGGCAAAGCAGCAGCTGTAACAAGAACGCAGCATTTCTGCTGATCAGAAATTTGCTGCTCTGATCAACAGAAATGAATGAGCGATTAGACTTCTAATCCTTATAGTCCCCTAGTGGGATTACTAAAATAAAAAAAGTAAAAAAAAGAGGATGGGAGGGTCAGTCTTTTCATATTAGTATTACACTCCCCGAAAATAAGATCTAGTGCTTTTTTCGGGGCAAATAAAATATAAGACAGTGTCTTTTTTTCGTGGAAGTACGGTAGTGCGTTTTTGTAAGAAGGATAAGATTGAAGTATCGAGATTGGGTGGGTTAGCATGTAGTGTTTTTAATGATGGTTTGTTGGTTTTATGTATAAGTTTTAATTTTATTTTGCTTCTTCCTAGATTGGTATTTATTTGAATGGTGACTTACCTGTTGAGATTACCGGGCTGGCTGGTATTCGCCCGGGACAACAAATTAGTTGTAGTAGGGGTGGATCCCCTGAAAAAGAAAAATAATAAGAATGTATATGAGGGATTTGGAATTGTGGGGATTATAGGTCTATTGATGAAAAATGTTGTAATGATGACATTGTCTGGATTACATAGATAAAGGGGGTATTACACGCAGCGATATCACTGGTGAAAGCACCCGCCCCGTCGTTTGTGCGTCACGGGCAAATTGCTGCCCGTGGTGCACAAAATCGTTAGGAGCCGTCACACGGACTTACCTTCCCTGCAACGTTGCTGTTGCCGGCGAACCGCTTCCTTTCTAAGGGGACGGTTCGTGCGGCGTCACAGCGACGTCACTAAGCGGCCGTCTAATAGAAGCAGAGGGGCGGAGATGAGCGGCCGTAACATCCCGCCCACCTCCTTCCTTCCGCATTGCCGTCAGCCACAGGTAAGCTGTAGCTCGTCGTTCCCGAGGTGTCACACGTATCGATATGTGCTGCCTTGGGAACGACGAACTACCTGCAACCTCTACAATCAACTATGTTTTGAAAAGGAAAGACGTGTCAACGATGGACGATAAGGTGAGCATTTTCCATCGTTAACGGTCGTTCCTTGCTGTCACACGCAACGACGTCGCTAACGATGCCAGATGTGCATCACGGAATCCGTGACCCTGGCGATATATCGTTAGATACGTCGTTGCGTGTAACGGGGCCTTAAGAATGGGATATTGTATAAAAATTGTTATGGTTAATATAGCAATATAGTATTAACCCCTTCATAACCTAGGATGTAACGGTACATCCAAAATCATGAAGGGGTGATCCCCGCTGCCTGCTGCAGTGAGCCAGTGGCGATCCCTGCACATGTCTGCTGATTATAACAGCTGACATGTGTGGCTTACAGGCACAGGTGGATCCGCGATCCACCCACGCCTGTTAACCACTTAAATCGCATTGTCAAAATGTGACAGTGCGTTTTAAATCGTTGCAGCGAGAAACGCGCATTTCCCCGCCGCCATCGGAGGCCCATGTTGTGATCACCGGCAGCTGAAGGCTGTCATGGTAGCGACATGTCATGTGATGAATCCTGTCGCTATCATGTCATAGTTCCTCTCAAAGCCGGAAAAGCAGCAGCTGTAACAACAACGCAGCATTTATGCTGATCAGAGCTGTGCTGCTTTGATCAACAGAAATGAATGAGCGATCAGACTTCTGATCCTTATAGTCCCCTAGTGGGATTACTAAAATAAAAAAAGTAAAAAAAGAGGATGGGAGGGTCAGTCTTTTCATATTAGTATTACACTCCCCGAAAATAAGATCTAGTGCTTTTTTCGGGGCAAATAAAATATAAGACAGTGTCTTTTTTTCGTGGAAGTACGGTAGCGCGTTTTTGTAAGAAGGATAAGATTGAAGTATCGAGATTGGGTTGGTTAGCATGTTGTGTTTTTAATGATGGTTTGTTGGTTTTATGTATAAGTATTAATTTTATTTTGCTTCTTCATAGATTGGTATTTATTTGAATGGTGACTTACCTGTTGAGATTACCGGGCTGGCTGGTATTCGCCCGGGACAACAAATTAGTTGCAGTAGGGGTGGATCCCCTGAAAAAGAAAAATAATAAGAAGAATGTATATGAGGGATTTGGAATCATGGGGATTATGGGTCTATTGATGAAAAATATTATAATGATGACATTCTCTGGAATACATGGATAAGAATGAGATAATGTATAAAAATTGTTATGGTTTAATATAGGAAGATAGTATTAACCCCTTCACAACCTACAATGTAATAGTACATCCAAAATCATGAAGGAGTGATCACCGCTGGCTGCTGCGGTGAGCCAGTGGCAATCCCTGCACATTTCTACCGATTAGAAAAGCTGACAGTGTCTTTTTTTCGGGGAAGTACTCCAGTCACTATCATAACATAGTTAGGCTATGTGCGCATGCTGCGTTTTTTTGGCGCTGCGTTTTTGTGCGTTTTTTGCCGCAAAAAACGCACAAAAACGCACTTACGGCAAAGAACCTCATAACAAAGCATGCATTTTTACCGCTTTTTTTGGCTTCGTTTTGCTGCGTTTTTGCTCACTGCGTTTTCATGCGTTTTTTTTTTATCAGTGAACAATGCCATTAAAGATTGTTGGAGAAAAAAAAAAAAGGTATGATGTCATTTCTTTCCTCAATATGTTCTTCATTCTCTACTAGTGTATGCGGGAGAGCATACAGCTGCAGAACTACAAGGCTCAGCATGCTCCACCCAGGACTGTATGCTGGAGGGAGAGGCAGGGGGAGCAGAACTACAAGGTTCAGCATACTTTATCCACTAGTGTATGCAAGAGTGCAGACAGCAGCTGCAGAACTACAAGGCTCAGCATGCTCTATCCAGGACTGTATGCTGGAGGGAGAGGCAGGGGAGCAGAACTATAAGGCTCAGCATACTTCATCCACTAGTGTATGCAGGAGAGCCTACAGCAGCTACAGAACTACAAGGCTCAGCATGCTCCACCCAGGACTGTATGCTGGAGGGAGAGGCAGGGGGAGCAGAACTACAAGGTTCAGCATACTTTATCCACTAGTGTATGCAAGAGTGCAGACAGCAGCTGCAGAACTACAAGGCTCAGCATGCTCTATCCAGGACTGTATGCTGGAGGGAGAGGCAGGGGAGCAGAACTATAAGGCTCAGCATACTTCATCCACTAGTGTATGCAGGAGAGCCTACAGCAGCTACAGAACTAAAAGGCTCAGCATGCTCCATCCACTAGTGTATGCAGGAGAGCAGACAGCAGCGGCAGAACTACAAGGCTCAGCATCCTCCATCCAGGACTGTATGCAGTTTTTTGCCCAAAAAAAAATGACATGGGCTTTGCCATATTTTTGTATGCTAGCCAGGTACAGCAGGCAGGTATGGGCTGCCCCCAACCCCCAGCTGCCTATTTGTACCCGGCTGGGAACCAAAATTATAGGGAAGCCCTTTTTTTTTATTATTTCATGAATTTCATGAAATAATTAAAAAAAAACAAAAAGGACGTGGGCTTCGCCCAATTTTTGAGTCCAGCCAGGTACAACTAGACATCTGGGGATTGGAATCCACAGCGCAGGGTGCCCAAGCTTTCTGGGCTGCCCCGCTGAGAATTGCAGTCCGCAGCCACCCCAGAAAATGGCACTTTTATAGAAGCGCCATCTTCTGGCGCTGTTTCCAACTTTTCCAGCTACCCTGGTGCGAGGTGGCTCGCTGGGTATTAATGGGGTTAGGGCTAGCTGTATGTTATCAATTGGCCCTAAGCCCGAAATTCATGGTGTCACGCCATTATTAGGCATGGCCACCATGAATTTCTAGTAAAGATAAAAAAAACACTACACAATTAGTGACTCCATCTTTATTGAAATAAAGAACCCCCCTCCGTAATCCTGGGTCAAGGGTCCCACGCCGTCCAATCCGGATCCAGTATCATCTGATCGGTTTGCTGGAAGGCAAACCAATCAGATGATGTGTCAGGTTCAAGGACGTGAATCACATCACACATCAGCTGATTTTCTAAAAGCCGTTTATACAATCAGCTGATGTATCAGCGCAAAAAAAAAACAACAAAAAAACACCACACACTTCTATGCAGACTCCCGTCCGATCGCTGCAGGAGCCGGCGGTAATCAGCTGATGGAAGTCACCTGACCGCATCAGCTGATAATTTCTGTCGGCCAGGCGGTAAAAAGCCGGCCTCACTGCTGGACTTATACAATCAGCTGATGCCGTCAGGTGACGGCATCAGCTGATCACCGGCAGGTCCTGCAGCGATCGGTCGTGTCCCGGGAGTCTGCCGACAGGTGAGTATGAGATTTTTTTTTTCTACTGTTCACTTTTGATTTCGCAGCTGCTTACACCTCCCGTCCGGACATGGCGCAGGACGGGAGCAGACACGGCGCCGGACGGAAGGTGGAAGCAGGGGTGGCGGTAGCGGGAGGATTCACTCTTCTGTGTTTACCAACACAAGGAATCCTCTTCCTGTACACGTCACTGTACTACCCACCCCTTGCGTTTATAGCTGTGTTTTAGTCATAGAGACGCACTAAAATGCAGCAATATTTGTAATTTGCGTTTTTCATTGCGTTTTTGAACATCTCATTGAACTCAATGGGTGAAAAAAGCAGTGAAAAACGCAGGAATAATTGACATGTTGCATTTTTTTGGGCCCCACTAAAATGCAGCTAAAAAAAAAACCGCTGTGTGCAGACAGTAAAATTGAAAACTCATAGATTTTGCTGGTGAAGCAAAGTCATGAAGTTTTCTGAACAAAAAGGCACCCGAAAAACGCGCAAAAACACCGCAAAAAAACGCCTAGTGCGCACATAGCCTTAATGTTACAGCCGGCAGAGCAGCGGCTGTAACAAGAACACAGCATTTCTGCTGATCAGAGCTGTGCTGCTACCTATGTATCTATTATCTATGTATGTATCTATCTATCTATGTTTGTATCTATGTATCTATTATCTATGTATCTCTCTATTATCTCTGTATTATCTCTCTCTATATCTCTCTATTATCTATCTATCTATTATCTCTCTATCTATCTATATATTATCTGTTAAAGTAGCTGTTAAAAGCATTAAAAAACGCAGGGACCAACCTGCAAAATAACGCACCAAAACGCACCAAAAACGCACCAAAATGCAGTAATAATGCATGCGTTATTATCTACGTTATTGGTGCATTATTTTAACGCAGGTGTGCTAATCCTTCACTCTCAATAAATTTCTTGAGAAAAATCATTTTTCTAGTGCGCATATAGCCTAAAGGCCGCTTTACACGCTACGACATCGCTCAAGCGATTTCGTTGGGGTCACGGAATTTTTTTTTTTTTTTTTCTGCTGGTACTCTTCTGGAACCACACTTCTGACATTGAACATCGACATGGATTTTTGTCATATATTGATTATCTTCCTTCTTGTACCACGACTGGGACATCTGAAGCAATATTGTATTCTCTATGTTATACTTATGTTTTTTCACCGGTGTCACTGTGTTTATATTCATATTTTTATGATCATGGAGTTATTGTATAATGATTATTTCCCTCTTGTGCCACGATTAGGAGATCTCAATTTACATTGAACATCTTGTGACATGAAGTTTATGTATATTATATATACACTGGTCATTCCTCTCCTGTGCCACGACTTGGGATGTTTTTTGTGATATTGAACAATCTGTGCTACAGTATATGATCTCCTTATGTGTTATACTGCTCATACTTATTTAGTTTAACTTTGATATGGAACTCATGTATTATGCATTGATTACCTTCCTCTTTGTACCACGACTATGACACTTGAATTAATATTGAGGGTTTGATGTTATAGTATATGTTTTTTTATCAGTGGCACATTGTTCATAATTACCCATGTATATCCTTGATATTTATCATGTATCTTCCTCTTGGGTCACGGCTAGGACCTTTTAAGTTACATTTAAGACTTTATGTCACAGTTGATGTTCTCTTATTACTGTTACATTGCATATTTACTTATCCTTGTCTTCTTATGCTCGCTCCCGCCCCTCCTCCCCCCGTCGGCGCGGTTGCATCAGTGACCTGCTGGCCCGGCTCTGTCGGCGTCATCATCGCCTGCGCACGTGCGCGGTTCGTGGGTGACGTGTCCCCACTTTCCGCACATGCACGCTACCTAACAAAAAAAAAAAAAAGGGGCGTTGACTGCTGACAGAGCTGGTCACTGGCCGCGATTGGTCCGGCCGCGCTGACAGAGTGGGGATGGAGCAGTTGGAGCATGGGAGCACCATGTATAAAAACACATGGCTGCTTCACAGTGTTCCACCTCCCCTTGATGAAATAATCTTATAGCTGAGATTGTGAAAGGTATACGTTGGGGCTCTCTCCGGGGGGGTCTGCTCTGCTGCTTATCAGGCCGGCTTTGTGCACTTATGGGTATGTTTACTTAAACCTGCTGGGATTCTATTCATGCATTCATGTCTTTGTACTTAATCTGACTGTTCATTGGCATCCACTTAGCACCTCATGGTGGCTAAACCTGTTTATCTGTTTATAGCTTTTTTGACTGTTTAACTATTTGACTCTGTCACTGCAGAAGTTGCTGTTTCACCAGCATCTGTATCAAGCACTGTTTATTAGTGATTAGTGAGACTTGGATCCTATTTTATATATTTTATATATCTCTGTTATTTCAGAGTATACACTGTTATCATTGTGCTTATCCAGAGCTGTTTTTTTCCATCTGTCTATGTGTAACAATTGTCAAAATTTTACACCATGCTCTTTATGTGCAGGATGCCTTGTTCATGTTTTTGACCCAGTCTGTTATTTATTCATTTTACTTGTGCCCTATATGTAATTGTCATCTAGTACATCTATATTTTATCTGCCGGCCTGTTTTTGCCGCTGATTCCTTTGTGCCAGTTGCTATTTATTAAACCTATTTGCACTTTACTCCTTGTCCTCCAGTCTTTGTATTATCTATGTATGTATCTATCTATCTATGTTTGTATCTATGTATCTATTATCTATGTATCTCTCTAGTATCTCTGTATTATCTCTCTCTATATCTCTCTATTATCTATCTATCTATTATCTCTCTATCTATCTATATATTATCTGTTAAAGTAGCTGTTAAAAGCATTAAAAAACGCAGGGACCAACCTGCAAAATAACGCACCAAAAACGCACCAAAACGCAGTAATAATGCATGCGTTATTATCTACGTTATTGGTGCGTTATTTTAACGCAGGTGCGCTAATCCTTCACTCTCAAGAAATTTCTTGAGAAATTTCTTAAGAAAAATCATTTTTCTAGTGCGCACATAGCCTAAAGGCCGCTTTACACGCTACGACATCGCTCAAGCGATTTCGTTGGGGTCACGGAATTTGTGACGCACATCCGGCTGCTTTAGCGATGTCGTTGCGTGTGACACCTATTAGCGATTTTTGCATCGTTGCAAAAACGTGCAAAATCACTAATCGGTGACATGCCCCCCTAATCTCAATTATCGTTGCTGCTGCGTGTACGATGTAGTTCGTCGTTCCTGCGGCAGCACACATCACTATACGTGACACCGCAGGAACGAGGAAGCTCACCTTACCTGCGGCCGCACGCAATGAGGAAGGAAGGAGGTGGGCGGGATGTTTGGCCCGCTCATCTCCGCCCCTCCGCTTCTATTGGGCGCCTCTTAGTGACGTCGCTGTGACGCCAAATGAACCGCCCCCTTAGAAAGGAGGCGGTTCACCGGTCACAGCAACGTCGCTATGCAGGTAATTAGTGTGGTAATTAGGCAGCAATTTGCCCATGGCGCACAACCGATGGGGACCGATATCGGTAACGATATCGCAGCGTGTAAAGCGGCCTTAAGAGTAGGTTTTTAGTTATTAATATTGGGTATTGCACTACTTCTTGAGTAACCACATAATTCACAGAATATTGATCACTGTTCCTAGGCATTGAACTAAATTAAGTAGTCACATCAAATGCACCACACAATAGTAATTACACAATTTTCAGCACTTACTTATTTTTATGCCAAAATTGCCCTTGAATCTGAGGGTTAGTAATCTGACTACTTTTGATTAGTAAGTGCCCATATATTGTTCTTAGGCCGGTATTAACCACAACCTTGAAGGTTTAATTAATAGCAATTATTACTGTTTACATCAAATTGTTGCAATAATTATGGCCACACATATGGTTATTGGTTATCATACTATAGGCCCTGGGGTATCTTTAGTATGATCCCTGGTAGCATTTAAAAAAAATAAATAAAGTGTGAAAATATAATTCACTCAATAGGGAATCATTCCATTTATAACCTATGGGGTGGATTTATTATTTGCTTATCCCTTCTTTTTCATGTCAATCTCATGTCCACATATAGTATGGTTCTAGTATATACTAAATTTGTGTAATGTTCGGGATTTCTTCCAATATATAGTCAGCAAACATGGGTATAGTCCATACATACATAGTCCTACATTCACAGAATTTTAGTTCCAGGGAGCGCTGAGCCTGTTGGTGTCTCCCCTGACCACCAACAATGTCGACAACATGGCCTAGCTAGCATGCACCGCCATTACCATGATGGCGCTGCTGGCTCGCGGGCCGCGGTCTGAGAGTTGTGGGTCACATGTAAATAGGCACATCACATGAGCTTAGCGACACTGTGACGGGGTCCTTCTCCCATATCACACAATCAACAGAGTGAGAGATGGCGGTACAATCCAAAGAGCAATTATTCCAAGCAACTCAAATGGTCCATAACATAAACCACAAAACAGAGGGTAAAATTAGTCCTGTAACACAAATATAGTCCGGTAAGCGATAAATGTACAGGTCTCTCTGAGAAGCCACAGTTTCTCACAGAGGATTAATCCTTCTCTGTTCAAGTTCTCCAACAGACTGATTGAGTCTACCAGGTAAGCAAAGAGGTTGGGTGAATCTCAGGCCCCTTCCCCCAAACTTAGGAACAGGAACACTACAGGGGGTGATTACCTACAGACAATACAATGTACACACAAGCAGTACAAATAATGGACAGTGAACCAAGCTTAAAATATGAATCTACACAACATGATACACCTCCCCCCATATCCAACCATCACAGCCACTGACTTGGAACTTCCTTTCTGTCACATGACCCGTCATCAGTTGTAGCAGGTACGCGAGTACAGCACAGTTGTTCTAGGCTGCCAAATAGTCACAGTACCCGATCACCTGCTTCTTGCGGCTCACAGGCAAGTGCCCCCCTTGACGATCGCGGCTGGTGCAAGGGTCGCACCTGTCAGTGCTCACTGCTTTATTTCAGATGAACGTTTTACCGATGCAGTGCAGAGTCAAGCTCTCTCTGCATAACTATTCCAATGGCAGCTGCTGGCCAATAAGTGGCAAGAGGTTGATGCATATGACGTCACCTGTTTGCCTCTGATTGGCCGGCGGCTGCCATTGGAATAGTGCAGAGAGAGCTTGACACTGCACGGCGGCAAAACTTTCATCTGAATTTCAGATGATGCGTTGACAGTCGCCAGTTGCCTCGATCATCAAGGGGGGCTCGTGCCTGCTGGCTGCAAGAAGCAGGTTGGAGAATGGAGGAGAGGTATGAAATGGCACAATAGCAGACAAGGATGAGGCATTGCTACAAAAAAAGGATCAGTAAAGGGGACAGTATAGTAAAAGTAAACAAGGATGGGCACATTAGTAAAAAGGGACAAGGATGGGCATATTACTACACGATGGGCATAATACTACAGAATGGGCACATTATTACAGGATGGGCACATTACTACAGAATGGGATCAAGGAGGGGGCACAATACTACAGGATGGGCACCTTGCTACAGAATGGGCTCAAGGACGGGGCACATTAGTAAAAGGGAACACGGTTGGGCACATTACTACAGGATGGGCACAATACTACAGGAATGGGACAAGGATGGGGCAGATTAGTAAAGGGGGACAAGGAGGGAGCACATTACTACACAATGGTCATATTACTACAAGTTGAGGTCAAGGTGAGGGCACAATACTACAGGATGGACACATTACTACAAGATGGGCTCAAGGATGAGACAAATTATAAAAGGGAACAAGTTTAATAATACAGGATGAGCACATGTTTGGGGCACATTAGTTAAAGGGGACGAGACTGGGCACATTACTACAGGATGGGCACATTACTACACAATGGGGACAAAAATGGGGCACATTTGTAAAAGGGGATAAGGATGGGCACAAGGATGGGGAACATTACTAGAGGATGGGCACATTACTGCAGGATGGGGACCATTACTACAGGATGGGCATATTACTACAGTAGGGGGACAAGGATGGGGCACATTAATACAGGATGGGGACAAGGATGGGCACATTACTACAGAATGGGGAAAAAGAGGGGGCACATTAAGCCAGGATGGACACTTTACTAAAGGATGGGCTCAAGGATGGGGCATATTAGTAAAAGGGGGCAAGGTTGGGCACATTACCACAGGATGGGCACAATACTACAAAATTGGGACAAGGATGGGGAACATTAATAAAAGGGGATAAAGAGGGGGCACATTACTACAGGATAGGCACATTTCTACAGGATGGGGTCAAGGAGAGGGCACATTACTACAGGATGGGCACAAAGATGGGGCACATTACCACAGGATGGACACTTTACTAAAGGATGGGCTCAAGGATGGGGCACATTTGTAAAAGGGGACAAGGATGGGTACATTACTACAGGATGGAGACAAGGATGGGGCACATTACTACAAGATGGGGCACATTACTACAGGATGGAGCACATTATTACAGGATGGGCACATTACTACAGGATGGTGACAAGGAAGGGCACATTACTACAGGATGGGGACAAGGATGGGCACATTAATACATAATGGGGAAAAGGAGGGACACATTAATACAGAATGGGGAAAAGGAGGGGTGCATTACTACAAGGTGGGCACTTTACTACAAGATGGGCTCAAGTATGGTGCACTTTAGTAAAAGAGGACAAGGATGAGCACATTACTACATGATGGGCACATTACTACAGGATGGTGACAAGGCTGGGGCACGTTACTACAGGATGGGGACAAGGATGTGCACATTACTACAGAATGACAAGCAAGAAAATAGATCCAGCGCTTGTAAGGAACCAGCTTGAATAGTTCATGTAAAATATCCAAATTTATTTAGAAATGTTGCAAGTAAAAATACAGGACAGTCATAACTACCCCCTTGTAGGACTAGATGGTCAGTGGGGACAACACGATTCTGCCAATCTCTTGGCCTTAATCATGTACATGATTAAGCCCAAGAGATTGGAGAAACGCATTGTCCCCACTCACCATCTAGTTCTACAAGGGGGTAGTCATGACTGTCCTATATTTTTACTTGCAACGTTTCTAAATAAATTTTGTATATTTTATTGAACTACTTCAAGCTGGTTTCTTACAAGCGCCACATCTATTTTCTTGCTTGTCTTCATACGGTTGGCCAAACGAAGTCCAGGCTGCCACTAGGATGCCAGAGAACCAGAGGAGGTGAGCTGACAACATTGCTTTCTGTTTCTTATTACTACAGTATGGGAACAAGGATGGGCACATTACTACAGGATGGAAACAATAAATACACAAATTCCATTTAAACAAAAGTATAATGAGTGTTAGCCATGGAATAACGTTACATAATTCCCAATCTGACGAAAATGCATATATCCACAAATAGAATTATATTAAGGAGAGAACAAAATGGACTAAACACCATAAAAAAATACAAATTTTATTAAACATATTAAAAAATAAGATATAGAAAAACAGACAACAGTAAATGTAAATGCCATGGTTCGAGATCACACTTGATATGCAGTATAAAATGAATTGATCACATACAGTATTTGGCATGTAAACATATGTAAGTATACAGTAGTTAAAGGGAACCTGTCAGCAGAAATTTCGCAATAAACCTAAAAGATTCCCCTTCTGCAGCTCCTGGGCTGCTTTCTAGAAAGGTTCCTGTTGTTATTGTGCCCCCTTTGAGACCTAAATAAATACTTTATAAAGTCTTACCTTTTTGTATCCAAATCTTTTTTTTTATGGTCATGGGGGCGGGCTGTCTTGCGTCCGTTATTCTCCCTCCTGATGCTGTACGCCGTCCCCCATTGCTCATTTCCATACATGAGGACGCCGCCCAGTGCTCCCATGGTCTCGCGCATGCCCAGTGCCACTCTCGCGGGACTGTGCGCAGTGTGTCCGCTGGTGACGTGATTGCGCAGGGAGTGAAATTATGGGCGGCGCTGTGATTGTCATCAGCAGCGTCATCCAAGTACCCGCCCATAATCTCCTGCCCGCGCTTTTCACTCTGCCTCCACCGTTATGCGCAAGCGCTGGCCATATGAACCCACGTCACCTATTACCCATCTTTCCCTGGAGCAGGAAATAGATGTGAGGAGCAGCATACCACCGATCATAACCGCATAACGGTGGAGGCAGAGTGAAAAGCGCGGACACAAGATTATGGGCGGGTACTTGGATGACGCTGCTGATGACAATCACAGCGCCGCCCATAATCTCACGCCTGCGCAATCACCTCACCAGTGGTCACACTTTACACAGTGCTGTCCCGCGATAGTGCCACTGGGCATGCGCGAGACCTAGGGAGCACTGGGCGGCGTCCTCAGGTATGGAAATGAGCAATGGGGGACGGCGTAAAGTGGCAGGAGGGAGAATAACGGACGCAAGACAGCCCGCCCCTGTGACCATAAAAAAAGATTTGCATACAAAAAGGTAAGACTTTATAAAGTATTTATTTAGGTCTCAAAGGGGGCACAATAACAACAGGAACCTTTCTAGAATGCAGCCCAGGAGCTGCAGAAGGGGAATCTTTTAGGTTTAGTGCGAAATTTCTGCTGACAGGTTCCCTTTAAACCACAGAAATATAATACACAAAGCTAATACCAAATATAAAGTGACTAGTGCATCAGCACTTGGAGCAAACCATATGCTCCTAGGCAATATCAAAAGTTTAGATTCAAGATACAGCCAAAAATTGAACCAGTGGGGTGCCCATATATTAAGGGTATTATATTACCTGGAAATACTGCAGTATATAATTGGTGCTTGTAACATCCATGGCGGCATCCTCACACTCTTCTGCTCCCCTCCCCTGGCGAGGACATTGGTTTTCTCCCCTATCCAGACGACCAATTTCTTAAAGAGCCAATATCCTCATATCTCAGAAGTACCTCCAAGGTCAGCTGGGAGGTCGCAGGTACTTAAAGCACCTCTGCCTTTTACTGGTGCCTGGGCAATCAGTTAGAAATTAACAAAAAACAAAATTCCTAAAAGTTGCAAATGTTATTAAGTATAATATTAAAAACTCACTATGTGGATGTGAGAAAAGCACTCCAAAATAATAGAGGAGAAAAATAAGCGAGATAGGCATGGATCTAGGTAACTCTAAATGGCCCTGCTATTGCCACTACGGTCTCACCCTACCTTACCGTGGAGGTTTGTACCCTAATAAAACGCAAATGGTGCCTCCGCTCAATGATGACTCACCCTTAAAGACCCTAATGAGTCCCTAAACTAGATCCTATCATAAATTATCCACAAATACAATGTCTGATCAAATAGGTTTGCGTTTTCAGTGTATACACACCATTTAGGGACATCTATACCCCAATCAGGCCTCCTGATGAACCTGAAACAGGGGAAACGCGTTGAGGCCGTCTTGTGAATAATGACATGTATAAGGGAAGTGTTTTTATCTTTATTTTTTTGTTTGATCTTTTGCTTGTTTTTGTAACCTGTAATTGTGGGTTCTTTCTTTCATTTACGTGGGGCGTTGTGGTGCACACCAGTAGCCCTCGCAGTTTGATTTGCTGTTTCATGAGGTATCTATCAGGATTCAGCATGGCATATTATTAGTAGATACCTTCGTGGTGATTACCTTTTGAGCTTGGTTATTTAAAACCTATTTGATCAGACTTTGTATTTCTGCATAATTTATGATAGGATCTAGTTTAGGGACTCATCAGGGTCCTTAAGGGTGAGTCATCGGTGAGCAGGGGCACTATTTGCATTTTATTAGGGTGCCAACCTCCGCAGCAAGGTAGGGTGAGACTGTATGGGCAACGGCAGGGCCCTTTAGGTTTACCTAGATCCTTGCTTATTTCACTTTTTTTGGTCCACTCTATTGTTTTGGAGTGCTTTTCTCACATCCACATATTGAGTTTTTAATATTATACTTTAATTTGCAACTTTTAGGATTTTTTGTTTTTGTTAATTTCAATTGGGATTTGTCCTCTATCCTTGATTGTTAGCCGCAATAAGTTAGGGGTACTTTGCACGTTGCGACATTGCAAGCCGATGTTGCGATGTCGAGCGCGATAGTCCCCGCCCCCGTCGAAGCAGCGATATCTTGTGATTGCTGCCATAGCGAACATTATCGCTACGGCAGCTTCACATGCACTTACCTGCCCTGCGACGTCGCTCTGCCAGGCGAACCGCCTCCTTCCTAAGGGGACGGGTCGTGCGAGGTCACAGCGACGTCACAAGGCAGGCGGCCAATAGGAGCGGAGGGGTGGCGATGAACAGGACGTAAACATCCCGCCCACCTCCTTCCTTCTCATTGCAGCCAGGACGCAGGTAAGGTGATGTTCCTCGCTCCTACGGCATCATACACAGCGATGTGTGCTGCCGCAGGAACGAGGAACAACATCATACCGTCGCTGCTGCAAAATTATGAAAATGTCGGACCCTACACCGATCATACGATAACGACGCTTTTGCGCTCGTTAATCGTATGTAAAAGGATTCACATACTGCGATGTCGACAGTGACGCCGGATGTGCGTCACTTTCGATTTGACCCCACCGACATCGCACCTGCGATGTTGTAATGTGCAAAGTACCCCTTGGAGTCATTGCTAGTTGTCAGGTCCCTTAGCGCTGCTGCTGATATTGTGCTGTCTGCTGCTGCTCACACTTCTTTATATTGTAGTGCTGTGCTTCCTTGCTGTTCCACTGCTGCCGCTACCATCCACGCCGTCCAGCTTACACGATACCCGTCTCCTCAAGTATCCATGTCAGTCGCAGCTGCTGTACTATCAATCCGTCCATCCATCCCAGACAGAATCTCAACACCTGCTGCTGCTCTAACCTACTGCCAGAGACTGTTGCTCGTTTACCCCTGGGGCAGCTGAAGCAGCACCAGTCTTCCTGAGTGTCACCCGCACACATACCTGCAGTGTAACACCCTCACCATGAGGGGCTCTGGAGAAGACCAGGCTCAGGTCCATAGTCAAGCCCCTTTGGGTTTTCTGTGTGCTGTGGCTCAGTGGCTTTTCTAAATATCTCTGCTCTGTGGGCGAGCATAACAGTTTTCCCAGGACATGAACCATGCTGGCCCTGCATTCTCGGCTCAGTGAGAACTTGCTCATATGCAGGAGGAACAACACCATCTCATGACCAGTATGCAGGCTATGGACACATGGCTGACCTCTCTGCAGTTGACAGATCTTGCAACCAACAACACTCAGCTTACCAGCGTCTAACAAGAACTTACTCATCAGGAAGGTATACAAGGTCGGGTGCTGGAGTATTTAGCTTCCATGGACGAACGGCAGACATCCAAGCAGAATGCTTCCAGCCAAGCTGCTACTCCAGTTTTGGAGCCTTCTGTGCCGTCCTCTCTTCCAGTCGGCAGTCTTCCTCATTCGTCTCAGCAGACATCCACGGTACCGAGGGGATCCGAAGCTTTGTTAAGGGTTTCTTAATAGTGCCAGTTGCACTTCCGTCTCCTGCCGCAGCAGTATCCCACAGATGCCACCAAAGTGGCTTTCCTGGCCTCTTACCTAGAGGGCGAAGCTTTGGACTAGATCAGTTCGTTTCTGGAGAGGCTTGATTCACTAGTCTCCAACCTGTCTATCTTCCTGGAGACTTTCCAGGAAATATTTGATGAACCTGGCCACATTGCATCTGCTACAGAAGCACTGTTTGACCTGCAACAAGGGGATTTCACCGTAAGCCATAAGATTCCACACCTTATTGTCTGAGCTGCAGTGGACCAATGAGTCATTCATCGGAGCATTCTGGTAAGGCCTAACTGGTAAAATCAAGGGACGAGTTAGCTGGTCATTGTCACGCTCCCGATCCGACTGCGCCACGCACCACGGGTTAAGGGCGTCACACATGCACACTAGAGGGCACGCGCGTGCACTCTCCTAGACTTAAAGGGCCAGCACAGCTGTCCAGGATCTGACTACTAAATACCTTGGGTATTTAAGACTTCCTGTTCCCCATGGCCAGTGCTTGTTCAACGTGTCCCTGTAGCTTGTCTCTTGTACCAGTTGTTCAGGTCTCTCTATGCCTATGCTTGGTGTAACACTGTCTTTGCTTACAGATCCTGAGTACCTTTCTGAGCACACACTCCAGCCTGATCCCTGTAACCTGCACCAGTCTCCGGTTCTGGACTTCAGCCTGATCCCGTTAACCTGCACCAGTCTCCGATTCTGGCCTTCAGCCTGATGCCGTTAACCTGTACCTGGTTCAGATCTGATCCTGTATCTACCACAGACTCTATAAAACTCTTTCCTGTGAATCCTGCTGATCCCGGCTTCCGTGCATCTAGACCCTCTGGGGTTACGCCCGACGTCCCTGTATAGGGATTCGCTCAAGGCGGCACCTCAGGAGAGTCCAGTGCCCAGTCCAGTGAGTCCACTCCCAGGACTATCGTTACAGTCGTGCTTTATTCTTCTTTCTGGATGACCTGATTAGCCTAGCCATTCAGATTGACCTGTGCTTTCTGTAATGTGCTCATGAGAAAGCCCGTGAAAGGAGGTCATCACACCCAGTACCCTCTGTTCTGAGGTGCTTGGTTCCTCGTGCCAGTGTGGCCTCCATACCTACAGTCCCAGAGCCAATGGAGATTGATCAAGTGTGGTCTGTCTGCTATCGCCAGGACATTCGTCGTACCAATGGGAGGTGCTACTATTGTTGAAGCTCCGCGCACCTAATCTGCTTTTGTCCCAAGAAGCCGGGAAAATTTCTTGCCTAGGGTCAGTAGGAGAGGCTACTCTACGTGATGGCAAGTCCTCTGCACCTCTATATTTGACTGTGTCCGTAACCAGTGACTTCTGGTTCTCTGAGGTGGCCCTTCTGTGCTGATGGGAATTTCATACAACTGAGTATAGTGGATCGGTATTGGATTCCTGTTCATCAGCTGCAAAGTCCTGTTCCAGTGCTGTCGGTGAACAAAAAGCCTCTGCCCGAGGTCATCCAGTTTGTTACAGAAGACGCTGTCCTATGAGTAGGAGTGCTGCATATGGAGAAGATCACCTTTCACGTCCTTTCAGGAATGTCGCATCCGCTGTTGCTGGGTCTACTGTGGATTCGGAAGCACGAACCACTTCTGGACTGGAGATCTGCTCAGGTGGGGTAACACTTGCCATAAAAGCTGTCTTGTTCATGTACAATCTCCTTGACCACCCATGAAGCCCTCTAATCTTCCAGGTCTGCTGTCTGCATACTGGGCCTATGCAGATGTCTTTGACAAAAAAGAGGCCAAAACCCAGCCGCCACATAGACAATACCACTGTCCGATTGACCTACTCCCTGGGTCAACCCCTCCTCGTGGTTGTATGTATCCCGTCTCAGGCCGAGACCCAGGTGATGTCCGAATACATAAAGTACAATATGGCAAGAGGTTTCATTCAATACACTTCCTCAACGGCCGGAGCCGGTTTCTCCTTTGTGAAAAAAGGACAGGTCTCTTTGACCATATATAGACTACAGAGGTCTCAATCAAATCACAGTCAAGAACAAATAATCGCTGCTGCTCATACCAGAATTGTTCGACCGACTCCGAGGATTTAGGATCTTCTCCAAGCTTGACCTCTTTGGTGCGTACAATCTGGTTAGGATATGGTTGGGCGATGAATGGAAGACTGCCTTCAACACCCATGACAGCCACTATGAGTATCGGGTAATGCCATTTGGGCTCAGCAATGCCCCGACAGTCTTTCAGGAATTCATCAACGATATCTTTCGAGATCTGCTATACACATGTGTAGTGGTGTACTTGGACGACATTCTTGTATTCTCACTGGACTTTCTTACGCACAGAAGAAACGTTCAGCAGGTTCTGCAGAGGTTAAGGGAGAACCATGTATATGCCAAATACGAAAAGCACCTGTTTGAGAAATCATCCCTGCTTTTCTTAGGTTACATCATCTCAGTGACCGGCCTGAGGATGGATCCAGCAAGTTGTTAGCAGTACTGAAGTGGCCACGTCCTGACAGTCTGATCCGGCGGTTCTTTGGGTTTGCCAATTACTACAGGCAGTTTATCCCGTGATTCTCGTCACTGGCTCTTTCCATCTCAGTCTTGACCCGCAAAGGGGCGAATCTGAAAGCTTGGACTCCTGAGGCAGAAAACACCTTTATTTCCCTCAAACAGGCCTTACTTAGCTTTGACGCTACATAGACCTGATTCTAATCAGCAGTTTACCCTCGAAGTGGATGCTTCGTCTTCTGTTGCCGATGCAGTTCTCACACAGAAGTGCTATTTAACCTGCGGTTTCTTTTCCAGGGCTTTCTCTCCAGCCAAGTGCAACTACTCAATTGGCGATTGGGAGCTGTTGGCCCTCAAGATGGCTCTGGTGTTATGTGTTGGAAGGAGCAGTGCACCCTGTAATCATTTACGCCTAACACAAGAACTTTGCTTACCTACAGTCAGCTCAGGGGATGAATCCTCGTCAAGCCCGGTGGTCGCTTTTGTTCACTCGCTTCGACTTTGTGCTGCATTTCCGCCCTGCAGAAATGAACATCAAGGTTGATGCGCTGTTGCGATCATTTCTGTCAGCCGATCAGGAGGAGGAGCCTCAACACATAATTGAGCCATCCAGGATGGTGACATGGCTCCTATAGACATTTTCCAGGTTCCTCCCGGCAAGATGTTGCTGAAGCAGACAGGGAGCGAGTTATTCAGTGGGGTCATTCCTTTTGGCTGGCCAGTCATACTGGACAGAAGTCATTGCAGCTGACGTTGTAGTGCTACTGGTGGCCTACACTGCGACAAGATGTCCTGGAATTTGTGTTGGCCTGTCCTTCGAGTGCCCATAAGAAGACACTGAAGAAGCTTCCTGCTGATCCACTGCTCCCTTTTCCGGTGCCATCTACCCCCTGATAGCATATCACATCGGGATGGACTTTATCACAGATCTACTGAAGTCCTCCGGTTGCACCGTCAACTTAGTGGTGGTGGACAGATTCTCTAAAATGGCCCATTTTACCCTGCTGACCGGTTTGCCTTCTTCGCCAGTGCTTGCTGAGCACTTCATGCAGCTCATCTTTCTGCTGCATGGTCTACCACTCCACATTGTGTCCGACAGAGGAGTCCAGTTCATATCTAGATTCTGGAAGGCCACCTCCAAGCTGTTGGATGTCACTTTGGACTTCTCGGCAGACTACAATCCGCAGTCCAATAGCCAAGTGGAACGGGTGAACCAGACTATGATGAACTTTCTGTGACACTTCGTCAATGAGCATCATAGTGACTGGGTCAAGCTCCTCCCTTGTGTGGAGTTCTCGTATATAAAACCACCTAAGTAAGTCCGCCGCCAAGCCTCCTTTTCAGATTCTGTATGGACAGCGACCCAGAATCCCATTCCCAGTGGCACTCACCTTTGGCAAGCTGTTTCTCTCGTTAAGACGTTCTCCGACATCAGGGTGGAGACCAAGTCCTCCCTGGAGCAGTCCTCCATTCATATGAAGAGGCATGAAGACAAGAGACACCTACATCCTCCTTCGTTCCAGCCCGGAGACAAGGTATGTCTCTCTTCCGGATACGTCCACTTCAAGTTACCATCCTACAAGTTGAGTCCCATTGAGGTGCTCCAGACTACAAACTGAAGCTCCTGGCTTCTCTATGCATCCCCAACTCTTTCCATGTGTCCCTCCTCAAACCTGTCATCCTGAGCCGTTATCACAGGGATCCAGGTACCTCTTAGCCTCTGGAAGGGGTTTGGTCCTGAGGAGAGGTCATTGCAGGAAGACCAAAAGAAAAATCCCTAAAAAAATCACCTTATTATTATTGTCTTAAAATCAGAAATCCCCCCCAAAAAACGTGATTATATAAAGTCATAGACACGGTCCAATGATTAAAGATTCGGAATGGTGAAAAGCCCTATCAGTTTACCTTCCTTGCCGCGGAGGTTGGCACTCTACATTTAGCGCAATGGCGCCCCCGCTTACCGACAGCTTGCTCTTATATCCCTGTTCTAGTCTGAGGTGCAGCTAGTCTGGAAATTCGGGAGTGACAACACACATAATCTATGCACACCTACATGTCCTCAAAAATATAAAATGACTCTGTCACAAGGGTAAAAATATCCCAGACAGTTAGATCCCCCTATTTTCTATAAGATAATACTAGAAAATAGGTTTGACTATGTTTACATATCTTTTGGTACCTTTTTCTGCTGGTGTGATAATGAAAAACCAGGTTATTAGCAAAGAGAGTCCTTGCTTACATTGATATATTGCTTGGCCAGTTTGCACAATAACAGTCTAGGTTTACAGCAGTGTTTGTGTTTACTCCTTGTGTTACACAGTACTTGGAGGTATTTAGCACTTTATATATACTTTGGAGGCACTTGACAATTTATTTTTTTAATAAGTATAACATCAGGTTATTTAAGCTGAGAGATCAAACCTATTTTTCTAGTATTATATTATAGAAAATAGGGGGATCTAACTGTCTGGGATATTTTTACCCTTGTGACAGTGCTAAGTCATTTTATATTTTTAAGGACATGTAGGTGTGCATAGATTGTTATGTGTGTTGTTACTCCCGAATTTCCAGACTAGCTGCACCTCAGACTATAAGGGCAAGCCGTCGGTGAGCGGGGGCGCCATTGCGCTAAATTTAGAGTGCCAACCTCCGTGGCAAGGAAGGGAAACTGATAGGGTTTTTGGCCATTCCCAATCCTTAATCATTGCACCGTGTTAATGACTTTATATAATCACGCTTTTTGGGGGGAATTTCTGATTTTAAGACAATAATGATAAAGTAATTTTTTAGGGGTTTTTCTTTTGGTCTTCTTGGTTAACCCCTTGGTTATATCTCAATTGGTTGTTCTTTTTTGAGAGGTCATGGCAGCCAAGGGAGAATATTAATTTCCCTCTTCTCCTTAACAAATACCCTAAAAGGGGGTGGGTGGGGGGCGTAAGGAAGGGGGGTACTGTAACGCCCATGCCGACATCCTCGCACTCTCCTGCTCCCCTTCCCCAGCAAGGACGTCGGTTTCCTCACCTGTCCAGGAGTCCTGCGGTGGTGGTCCCGTCCCTGTCCCATGCTGCTGTCTCCCAGAACATCTGTACATCTTCCAGGCCTCCAGCCTCAGCCTTATCACTGGTGCCTGGGCAATGAGTTAGTCATTGCTAGTTATCAGGGCCCTTAGCACTGCAGCTGATGATATTGTGCTGTCTGCTGCTGCTCATACATCTTTATATTTCAGTGCTGTGCTACCATGCTGTTCCACTGCTGTCGCTACCATCTACGCCGACCAGCTTACACGATACCCGCCTCTGCAAGTATCCATGCCGGTCACAGCTGCTGTACCATCCATCCGTCCATCCATCCTGGATGGAATCTCGACACCTGCTGCTGCTGTAACCTACTGCCAGAGACTGCCGCTCCCATACCCCTGGGGCCAGCCGATGCAGCACCAGTCTTCCCGAGTGGCACCCAGACTCATACCTGAAGCGTAACACCCTCACCATGAGAAGCACTGGAGAAGACCAGGCTCAGGTCTGTAGTCAAGCCCCTCTGGGTTTTATGCGTGCTGTGGCCCAGTGGGTTTGCTAAACATCATTGCTCGTCTGGCAAGCATAACAGGGTCAGAGGAAATCCCATGAGAACGCCTCAATGCGTGTTTCGTGAGAAATTGCTCGCTTCATCAAAGGACTGAAAGGTACACATGCCAGGACCTTTTTAGAGTAAGAGGTAGTGGTCACCTGGGCTGCGAGAACCAATCAAGGTGGATATAGTGGCACCTGTACACCAGCTGAAATCAATCTGTCCATTCCGCTTGCGTTGTCATAACACTAGCACTATGTATGTCGCGGGCGGGGAGGGGACGCTGCGCTCACCACGCTCGGGTCCGGCACGGTTGCGGCTGCTTCGCTTGCTGCTCGGTCAGTTGCTCGAGCGGTGGGCCAGATCCCGGGGACTCGAGCGGCGCTCCTCGCCCGTGAGTGAAAAGGGGGGATTGGTTTTGGGGATTTATTGTCCGTGACGCCACCCACGGTTGTGGTGAGGTTGTGACACAACCGCTGCTCTTGACGGGGATCCCGGGAGCGATGACAGGGAGCAGCTTAGATGTTGCTCTTCCCCTCCGTGGGTAGGGGGGTTGGTTGTCCCGGGGCCCGGTGAGGGAGGAATGGCAGGTGGGTTACGGGACCTGGTGAGGTGCAGGGTCGTGGGGGCAGCGCGGTGCCGCACGGCACAGTGGTACTCACTCAGCCAATAATGAATGCAAAGTCTCCGGTAAAACAAACGGCTGGATGGACGGGTCCCACAGACGGCTGCGGTGGTTCTTCTCCCGGTAGGTTGGCGGTGACTGCCTTTCCCTGCACCTGTGTTATGTTCTCGGTTCCGGTGGCTTCCCACCGGTAAACCGCTCCCCAGCTTGGATGGATGCTGAGGGAACCCCTTTTGCCTGCAGGCTCTGGCCCTGGGAACTGTAGCCTTGGCGGTGACTGTATTTCCCTTCACGGTTTGAGCGGTTGCCTTCAATCGTGTCTTGACTGCTGGGAAACCCCGGAGGTTCCCTTCGCTAACGGATTTAACCGGTTTTGCGGCGACTCCAAGCCTGGTCGGGGTCCGTAGGCCCTGCCGAATGGTGCTGGCCTCTCTTCGCTCTCCGATCCGGTACCGGCGGGCCACCGCCCGTCCCCGGTCCTTACGGTTCACGTCAATCAGCCTCTCCTGCAGACGGTCACCACCGTCTGCCAACTTTGCTGTATGTGCCCGGGCCACGCACCCGGACACAGTCAGTCTGCTCCACTACCACTTCACTCCTCTCTCTTCCACTTCCCTAACTGAACTGTCACTTTTCCCGCCTCCAGGCCTGTGAACTCCTCGGTGGGTGGAGCCAACCGCCTGGCTCCACCCCACCTGGTGTGGACATCAGCCCCTGGAGGGAAGCAACAAGGATTTTTGTCTGACTTTGGTGTGCCTAGCCGGGGTGTGGGGTGTGTTGTTGCAGTACCTGTGACGTCCTGGCTTGTCCAGGGCGCCACATTCCCCCTTAGTAAAATGCAGACCGTCCGCGGGCTGCCCGTCCATCACCGGTTTTATTTTTTTTTGTTAACTGCAAAAGAGTAAAAACATCATTTAAAACACAAGCATTTTTAGTCAAACTTCCCACAACGGGAGGCACATTCTTAAACGTTTCTAACGGCATATATTTATTAAATGGTACGGCTTCCGCTCTTCTCCCACCCAAACAACCTGGCCCTGATGCTGCCCCTAAGAAGCGGGCAGCACCCCTTGACCCCAGTCCAGAACCAAGCTGCCCGAGCGGGTACGGTCTCTTTCAGGGGTCCCATGTCCATGGGAACCCCTGACCCCCGGAGGATCACCACCGGTTCAGGTGGTGGCCGGGCCCCAGCCTACTCTGCTGCGGGTCCTTCCTCCAATCTGCCTCTCCGGAGGCGGCAACGGTTTAAGCCAAATATTTACATCCCACAAGTTTGTGGTTGCCCTGCAAGTTCTCGGGCTTGTCTGTAAGCAGTTCCTTACGCAACGGTTGCAGAAAGTCCCTACGGGGACAACATGCCGGCAACGGCCAGTTTAATCACGGTCCCAATCAGATTACAGTTCGGTTGATTCAATCTTATCATTTAACTTATTCAAACGGTGCCGGTGGTCCCAAAGGGGACAACTTGCGGCGGGGGACCGCTGCCATTACTGCTCACCTTCGTCCTCCTCACCCGACCCTGGGTGGAAGAACACAGGTACCAGCCCCTCCAGCGCATAGTAGGCGCGACGAGGAAGGGCCGCCCGGTATCCATTATTTCCGCTCCGGGGGATGTAAGTGGCCTCCGTGCCATACAGGGCGACGACTCCCTCGTCCTCCTCCGAAACAGGCTCTGTGTCAGGTCCGGAGTCACCATCATCTGTCCCTGCGCCAGGCGGGTTGCCGCCAGCTGCCGCAGTCTCCGGGCTCACCAATCTTTCGGCTACTGTTACGAGGGGGTGTACGTTAGATGGACCAGCAGCAGCGGGGTGCACGGGCAGGGAAGACGGAGGCCGCATGGGGGCCAGAGGTAGACCGGGCCCCCCAGCCGCAACGGCCGGTCCCTCGGGGACACAAGGGCGTGGGTCACTCACCAGCTCCTCCATCATGGCCTCCATTCCGTATACCCGGGCGACCGCAGCTACCTCCTCCACCTCCGCGGTCCACTGCTCCATCAGCAGACATATCTGACTCCGGTAGCGCCGGCAGATCCCCGCCATTCGGGCCCTGAGCCACGCCGCTGTTCCGGGCACCGGCTCCGTAACCTCTGCGTAGCTGGACGGGGCGGACATGGTGGTAGCGGTACTTTCCAGGAACCAGCAGATCGCAGAGTCCTGGCGTCCCTGCTTCTATAGCCGCGGTTCACATGCGGCCGGCCGCCATTCTGTGCCCCCTTACCCCTTAGTCTTTTTCCGGCTCCTCCTCTACAGGGGCGGGGTTTCGGCTTTCGCGCCTCCACTGCTCGAGGAGACGCTCGAGCGGGGATTTTTCGCGCCCAAAATGGCGGCTTCTCAAAATTTTCGGCCAGACACCTCAGGCGGTCACAAGGCGCACCTCTACCAGACGGCAGAGCGGTAAGATCCTGTTCGTGACACCAAGTTGTCGCGGGCGGGGAAGGGACGCTGCGCTCACCACGCTCGGGTCCGGCTGCTTCGCTTGCTGCTCGGTCGGTGGCTCGAGCGGTGGGCCGGACCCGGGGACTCGAGCAGCGCTCCTCGCCCGTGAGTGAAAAGGGGGGATTGGTTTTGGGGATGTATTGTCCGTGATGCCACCCACGGTTGTGGTGAGGTTGTGACACCACCGCTGCTCTGGACGGGGATCCCGGGAGCGATGACAGGGAGCAGCTTAGATGTTGTTCTTCCCCTCCGTGAGTAGCGGGGTTGGTTGTCCCGGGGCCCGGTGAGGGAGGAATGGCAGGTGGGTTACGGGACCTGGTGAGGTGCAGGGTCGCGGGGGCAGCGCAGTGCCGCACGGCACAGTGGTACTCACTCAGCCAATAATGAATGCAAAGTCTCCGGTAAAACAAACGGCTGGATGGACGGGTCCCACAGACGGCTGCGGTGGTTCTTCTCCCGGTAGGTTGGCGGTGACTGCCTTTCCCCGCACCTGTGTTATGTTCTCGGTTCTGGTGGCTTCCCACCGGTAACCCGCTCCCCAGCTTGGATGGATGCTGAGGGAGCCCCTTTTGCCCGCAGGCTCTGGCCCTGGGAACTGTAGCCTTGGCGGTGACTGTATTTCCCTTCACGGTTTGAGCGGTTGCCTTCAATTGGGTCTTGACTGCTGGGAAACCCCGGAGGTTCCCTTCGCTAACGGATTTCACCGGTTTTGAGGCGACTCCAAGCCTGGTCGGGGTCCGTAGGCCCTGCCGAATGGTGCTGGCTTCTCTTTGCTCTCCGATCCGGTACCGGTGGGCCACCGCCCGTCCCCGGTCCTTACGGTTCACGTCAATCAGCCTCTCCTGCAGACGGTCACCACCGTCTGCCAACCTTGCTGTATGTGCCCGGGTCACGCACCCGGACACGGTCAGTCTGCTCCACTACCACTTCACTCCTCTCTCTTCCACTTCCCTAACTGAACTGTCACTTTTCCTGCCTCCAGGCCTGTGAACTCCTCGGTGGGTGGAGCCAACTGCCTAGCTCCACCCCACCTGGTGTGGACATCAGCCCCTGGAGGGAGGCAACAAGGATTTTTGTCTGACTTTGGTGTGCCTAGCCGGGGTGTGGGGTGCGTTGTTGCAGTACCTGTGACGTCCTGGCTTGTCCAGGGCGCCACATGTACAGGGTCAGAGACAAGTTGCTATGGCACTCGGACAAGCGCACAAGACCACCAGACAGCGACAGAGGGGAAGAGAGATAGCCAGAAGGGACGCATACGCACATCCATTAGGTTGGTTCTTAAGAAGTACATCATATATATTAAATACAACAAAGGCAAGTATTAGCCCTAAATAGGGGCAAGTCCATAAATAATATGATGTATCCACAATAAGCAGGCAAAGAGCTGGATCCATATGATATCCATAATATCCATTGGATCAAAATCACCATTAATTAGTATATGGAGACAGGTCCCAGACAGGAATGCTTACAGCAAGGCACTATTGTAAAAAACATATGACAATTGTAGAATATAATATATCATATTAAATAGAAAGATGAGACAATTGTGGAGGGCACATGCACACAAGAATTCTACAAGCATGGAGAAAAGTTCAGAGTTTCATTTAATCCCTGAGGTGTCTCTCTCTGTGCCAGGATTTTCCTAAGGTTGGCACCCCTGATCCTTCCCTGTACTAAGTCTATGGTGGGCTTTGCACACTACGATATCGCAGGTGCGATGTCGGTGAGGTCAAATCGAAAGTGACACACATCCGGCGTCGCTGTCGACATCGTAGTGTGTAAAGCCTTTTACATACGATTAACCCTAGAACGCGCAAGCATAACAATCTACCATAGAAAACAAATGACCTAGCAGGCCTGCGAGACCCCAGGTATGCGTTCTAGGGTTAACGAGCGCAAAAGCGTCGTTATCGTATGATCGGTGTAGGGTCCAACATTTGCATAATACCGCTGCTGAGACGGTACGATGTTGTTCCTCATTCCAGCAGGCAGCACACATCGCTGTGTGTGAAGCCGCTGGAGCGAGGAACATATCCTACCTGCGTCCCGGCCGGCTATGCGGAAGGAGGTGGGCGGGATGTTTACGTCCCGCTCATCTCCTCCCCTCCGCTTCTATTGGCTGCCTGCCGTGTGACGTCGCTATGACGCCGCACGACCCGCCCCCTTAGGAAGTAGGCGGGTCGCTTGCCACAGCGACGTCGCAGGGCAGGTGAGTGCATGTAAAGCTGGCGTAGCGATAATGTTCGCTACACCAGCAATCACAAGATATCGTACCTGCGAAGGGGGCGGGGACTATCGCTGCAGCGTCGGTAACACATTGTTACCGATGTCGCAACGTGCAAAGCCCGCCTAAGTCTCAAATCCTCAGGGACCTAGGATCACAATTATGGAAATCTGTGAAGTGACAAGGCAAACTTTTCAAAAAATCCACATCGGTCGCAGTCCTGGCCGCACCAATGTCCCACAAATGTTCTTGGACTAACCCGTAGTTCTCTGGAGGTCAGGCCAATATAGATTTTGGAGCAACCACACGTGGCATAATATACCATGTGGGTGCTTTTACATGTGATGTAGTGATTTATTTTATAGCAACGAAAACCATCTGCTGTCTCAAAAGTGAAGCAGCGCAGGACATTGGCGCAGGCAGCACAGCGGCCACATGAATAACAACCCACGATAGGACCTCTGGTGTTAAAGGGGTTTGTTATCTTAGATACATAATGACTTTGGATAAGGACATCACTGAGGTTCTTAAAGTACCTTCACACTTAGCGATGCAGCAGCGATCCGACCAGCGATCTGACCTGGTCAGGATCGCTGCTGCATCGCTACATGGTCGCTGGTGAGCTGTCAAACAGGCAGATCTCACCAGCGACCACTGAACAGCCCCCAGCCAGCAGCGACGTGGAAGCGACGCTGCGCTTGTACGGAGCCGCCGACTGGAAGCTGCGGAGACTGGTAACAAAGGTAAACATCGGGTATGGTTACCCAATGTTTACATTAGTTACCAGCGCTGTGTGCAGGGAGCAGGGAGCCGCGCACACTGAGCGCTGGCTCCTTGCTCTCCTAGCTGCTGTACACATCGGGTTAATTAACCCGATGTGTAATGCAGCTACATGTGCAGAGAGCAAGGAGCCGCGCACACTGCTTAGCGCTGGCTCCTTGCTCTCCTAGCTGCTATACACATCGGGTTAATTAACCCGATGTGTACAGCAGCTACATGTGCAGAGAGCCGGAGCCGGCAGCACAGGCAGCGTGAGAGCTGCGGAGGCTGGTAACTAAGGTAAATATCGGGTAACCACCTTGGTTACCCGATGTTTATCTTGGTTACAAGCTTACCTCAGCTGTCAGACGCCGGCTCCTGCTCCCTGCTCGCTTCATTTGTCGCTCTCTCGCTGTCACACACAGCGATGTGTGTGTCACAGCGGGAGAGCGGCTTTGAAGAAAACGAACCAGGGCTGTGTGTAACGAGCAGCGATCTCGCAGCAGGGGCCAGATCGCTGCTCAGTGTCACACACAGCGAGATCGCTAATGAGGTCACTGCTGCGTCACAAAAAGCGTGACTCAGCAGCGATCTCGGCAGCGAGCTCGCTGTGTGTGAAGCACCCCTTACACCGCCTAGAGGTCAAAAGTGGTCTTTCAGATAAAAATTGAGTGAAGGAGGGCTCCATGTTTAAGATGGACAAATGTTTTAAAAGAATGGCCTTTATAGCTAATCACTCATAGTTATAAGTTGAGAGGAATCTCCATTTTTGTTCAGATCCATCTTTCTTAGTTGGTTGATGTAACTGAGCCCGGGAAGTGTATTTTGCTCACTTGTACCCACCCTTTACACACCTGTTGCTGTAACTTCTCTGTAAAAAGCAGGTGTTAAGGTCACTGACCTCAAAACATTCTTCGGTAGAGCATATCCGCCGCATCCTCAAGAATTGGCCAACCGGGATAGCTCTAATGGTGGAGCATTTGTGCGAGGAGGATGCGTGTAATAAAAAATGAACCAACTTTTTTGCGATAAACGTCGGTCTTTATAGCACTACCTTGACCATGGTCCAACTGTATGCTCAAAAAAATCAATTTTGCAAGAATCACACCTGTGTATTAATTTGATGTGATACTCATTGTTATTGAGTGTATGAAAAAAAACCGAGTTGCTCGCTGTGCCCTGCCAGAAAATAAAAATATCGTGGATGTATCTTATCCAGCACTGGATATGAGAGCCGGCCGGTGACTGTTCCCCCCAGACAAAGCCCACTCCCAGTACTCCTGGAAGAGGTTTGCATAAGACTGGGCATAGGCCGTCCCCATTGCAGTGCCACGACGGTGAAGATAAAAGGAATTCTTAAACACAAAAAAATAGTGTGACAGGGCAAAGTCGACCAGTTCAATAATCAAATCACATAGGTGTCTATCCCGGTTGGCTGCCCTGAGGAAGAAGTGAACTGCCTGTAGACCATGCTGGTGGTCCATGCAAGTATACAGGGATTCTACATCTGCTGTAACCAGCAACACGTTATCATCCACAAAGATCCCATCAACCCTATTCAGGACATCCATTGTGTCTTTGACATATGAAGGTAATGTCTCAACAAGTGGGTTAAGGTAGTAGTCTATGAACCTACATATGGCATAGACCCTCTATCCCTGACACAATGGGATGTCCTGTAGGTTAAAGGGGGTCTCTGTGGATTTTAGGGATTATGTGTAAAGGTGGGTATTTTGGGATAGGTGGTGGTAAGGCCCTCGAAAACTTTTTTAGTAATATGGCCATCATCAAATGCCCTAAACAAGATGGCATGCAATTGTCTAGAAAAGAGAGGTAGGGGGTTGGAGTGTAGTTTAGGATCAGGATTCCTCAGCTGCCTCAAGACTTCCCGCTCGTATTGGTCCTTAGGCCAGATTACTATGTGTGCCCCCCCCCTTGTCTGCATCTTTAAATACCTCATCATCCATGGCCCTAAGTTCTCTCAGGGCATCTCTCTGGGTCTTTGTGAGATTATCAAATTTCCATTTTGTTTGGACTTTGAGATCCTCGGTGACAAGTTTCACAAAAATTGATGGGGACAAGTATGGGCACGTTACTACAGGATAGGTACAAGGATGAGTACATTACTACAGCATGGGGAACAGGATGGGGAATATTACTAAAATATCTTGGCCAAAATCACTAAATGGTGCTAGTTGTAAAACTATATTACTTACAAGAAAGATAAAATGTAAACAAAAAAAATAAAGTATGTAAAGAAATGTTGTTTTTTTATATGTAAACTAAAAAAGTGTATGTTGTTATAATAAACGAGCAAAAAATATTCACAGTGATCCAAAGGTGTGGAGAGAAAAAAATATGGCACCAAAAAAATGCCACTTTGTCCTGCAAAGAATGTGGCCCCTCAAATTCTTCTTCTTCTATGTGTGGCTCATATGCCCAGCCGAGTTTGAGACCCCTGGCCTACACAATGAGCTCCTGGGAGGCAGCATTCAGCGTTTCTGTGTTGCAGCCAGAACAGTTTGCATCTGCACTTTTTTCCACTTAGTTTGGATGTGCTGAATAATCGTGCCGTTTGCACTGTACATTTCGGGGTGCACTCCCCTTCTTTCCCTCCAACCTGTGAGAGGACTGTTTAAATTAGTACACAGCACAGCTTGATCCTGCTTCTCGGCTCATTGTACAGGCCGAGGCCCAGAAGAGGGTAAGTCTGGGTTTAGTGTAGAACAGAGGTCTCAAACATGCGGCCCCCGAGAGCAGCATGTGGCCCGAGGCTGCTTGTTGCGGCCCGCAGACCCACTAACGATCATGGCCTTATGCTGGAGGTCGGCGCCAGCAGAGCACAGTTGAATCATTTGCAGTGCCGCGCATAGGAGCTTTCTGGCCGCCAATCAGATGCAAGGAGGTGACGCCGCTGCATGACGTCATCTCCTTGCATCTGATTGGCAGAGAACAGCCATTGGTATAGTGCAGAAAGCTCTGCTGTGCAGCACTGTCAATGATTCAACCCTAGAAAAGCCTTGCCGGCGCCGATCCCCGTCATAGGGCCGCGATCTTCACAGGGTCTGCGGGCCGCAACAAGCACGTAAGATACGTGCCCATGATCAGGACCCATTTCATCCTGGACACAGCGGCCTGGCCCCGCCCCCCGCACGGATTGGCCGCTCGACCAGACCCCCCCGCACACATTGGCCGCTCGGTCAAGCCCCGCCCCCCTCAAGCATTGGACGCTCGGCTTGGCCCCACCCTCCGCACGCATTCTCCGAACCCACACGGAGCCCCGACTCCCAGTTGACTGCTGCATCCCCGGGAGCCCACACCAGTAACCCAGCCGAGACATACCCTTGCGTTGCTGGGATCGTGCCGGAGCCGGCGTATGCTGGTAACCATGGTACACATCGGGTAACCATGGAAACCACTTTGCTTAATTACCCGATTGTGTACCATGGTTACCAGCGTATGCCGGCTCCCTGCCCATTCAGATCGTTAGTCTCCAGCTGTCAAACACGTTAATGCATGCTGCACAGCAGGAGACCAACAAACAAAAAATGAACCAGCACTGTCGCTTTGAATGGTTACCTGATGTGTACCATGGTTACTAGCTTACCCCGGCTCCTGGCACACGTGTGCTGGAGTCGGCGTACGCTGGTAACCATGGTACACATCGGGTAACTATGGAAACCGTGTTGCATAGTTACCCGGGCCACGACCCCCGCACTGTGCCCGCTCGGCCACGCACCCCCCACACTATGCCCGCTCGGCCACTCCCCCCACACTCTGCCCGCTCAGCCACGCCCCCACTATGCCCGCTCGGTCACGCCCCCCCACTATGCCCGCTCGGCCACGCCCCCCACACTATGCCCGCTCGGCCACGCCCCCCCCCCACTATGCCCACTCGGCCACGCCACCCACTATGCCCACTCAGCCACGCCCCACTATGCCCGCTCGGCCACGTCCCTGCCACACTATGCCCGCTCAGCCACGCCCCCCTAAACTATGCCTGCTTGGCCACGCCCCCCACACTATGCCCACTCAGCCACGCCCACCGCACACATTGGGCACCTATTAGGCACCTCCCCCCAGGACCGCTCCACCTATTAGACATCTCCCCCCAAGGACTACTCCACCTATTAGACACCTCCCCCACAGGACTACTTCACCTACTAGACACCTCCCCCAGGACACTTCCTCCTATTAGACTCCTCTCCCCCCAGGACTACTTCTCCTATTATCCTCCTCTCTCCCCAGGACTACTCTTCCTATTATACTCCTCTCCCCCCAGGACTACTCCTCCTATTATCCTCCTCTCTCCCCAGGACTACCCCTCCTATTATCCTCCTCTCCCCCCAAGACTACTCCTCCTATTATACTCCTCTCTCCCCAGCACTACTCCTCCTATTATCCTCCTCTCCCCCCAGGACTACTCCTCATATTATATTCCTCACCTCCAGAACTACTCCTCCTATTATACTCCTCTCCACCCAGGACTACTCCTCCTATTATACTCCTCTCCACCCAGGACTACTCCTCCTATTATACTCCTCTCTCCCCAGGACTACTCCTCTAACACACACACACTGCACAAAACACACTTCCCACCAAAACACACACACCCACACAAACCGCGCAACACACACAGCACCACACACACACAACTCTGCAGACACACAGCGCTCCACAAACAACGCAACACTCACAAACAACACCGCTCTCACACCCCCCACACCCAGACAACACCCAGGACATTTACAGCGCCCTACACAAACACTTTGCAACTACACACAACAACATCTCTCTCTCCCTCTCTCTCTCTCTATATATATATATATATATATATATATATAAAACTAAACAAAAAAGTGCAGGTTTGTTATAATGAACAAGCAAAAAATGTTCAAAAAAGTGAGCCAAACGTGTATAGAAACAACTATGGAATTATTAAAAATGACACTTTGTCCTGCAAGGAGCGTGGCCCCTCTCAATTTTTTTTTCTATGTGTGCCCCATACACCTAGCTGGGTTTGACACCTCTGGTGTAGAAGGTCACCCTCTCATTGGAAGAGCTCAAATGGATATAGAAAGGCAGCAGTAATGAAATAAATACTTAACATTACGTATATCTCAGCATTTGTAGAGCTCGGTTATTACAACATTGAAGGGGTTGTCCATCAATTACACAATCCCTTTTAAAATACTATATTCCCCTGTAAAATATACGCATTGTATACTCATCCTCCGTCCCGGCACCATATCTCCAGGGGCTCGCAGGACATTATCAATCAGCGGCCACCATTGATCTGCTGTGCTCTTACTTGAAGGGGTGCGACTATTAGCAGTCGCTGATATTATTTTATAATGAAGAATACAGTACCCTCTCCTAGGATGCAGTGCCTACCCCCCCTGGTTCCCATGAGTATCAATGCTGAAAACACCAACACCTTTAAATCCCAGCTTTCCTACGTCCCACTGGGTAGGTTGCCCCGGGAGGGGGACCTAGGGGATGGCCCTGAAAGGGGTGGAGCGATCCCAGTCAAGCCCAGTGGGGGGGGGGGGCGGTGAGTGTCTGACGTACAAGATAAGCAAGTGCTCGAACAGTGTAGACAGACCCAGGAAATGTGAAGGGTCAGGTGTGCCTCTAGCTGGATCGGGTACCCAGTGACCTGGGGCACAGAGAGGGAGGTTCCAGGGAAGGCACAGGACGCATGTCTCTGGAACCAGGGTACAGACAGGGCACAGGGCCCTAGAGTAGGTGACAGCTGCAAACAACCTGCTAAAAAGCTGCAGAGCAGGAAACCTTCAAGGACCTGGCTAACACACAAAACTCCGAGGTACCAGCAGCAACGACTGAGCCAGGGAAAGTAGCTCCACGCCATCCCGAGAGGGTTCACACTGCCGCCATTTGGACCAGAAACTGCCAAGGTCAGTTCAGGGACCCACAGACGCTTCAGGCCACGGGGTCCCAACCTTAAACCACAGTGCCACAAGAGCGAGAGAGCTCTGGATACTGCACCAGCATTGGGAAATAGGGGACCGAAAGCAGCCGTCTCCCGGATGTATTTGTGAGTAGAGGAAAGTTGGTTTACCAGTACTGTGCCATCCCCTTCTTCCAGCGCGATTCAGCCTCATCCAGCACCAAAAGGGACACTGGGGTTATCCCTACCCGCGAAGGGATTAACATACTAGCTGCCAATTCCACCAACCCCAACCCCAGTCCCTCACAAACAGCAGCGGCGGCATCCATTCCCTTTTCCCGCATCACCGTAGGTGGCGTCACATGAACATTAACTCTTATCTCCCCTGTAAATACTCCCCTTGCAAAAGGGACCCAGGGCACGGAAGCGCACGGAAGTGGGCAACGGCCACCAAAGTGACATCCCTAACTGTGTATGCTGCCCGGGAGCGAGTACCCCCTTCCCTGGGTGACAAATGCACAACATCTTTAAGAGAATTCAATGAGACTTACCTTTGCACTTGGCTCTGAAGAAAATATGGAGCAGGGCGTTTCTGTTGAAGAAAAACAATACAGAGTATTTAGGATTCAAGTTCAGAGCTCTTTAAAGCAATGATAAAGCCAACCTGTACATGGAACATGCCGCCCCATTCAGATGTGTATCCGGTATGAGTTCTATAACCGAGCTTTTCACAGATAGAAGCCGTAACCATTATATTTTATGGGGTGTTCATGTCTGCCCAAAACATGGGGACAAATTGGTTGGAGGAGTGTTTAAACTAGGAATGGGGGGCGAGGGTATTCACTTTATAGAAGGGGAATGTAGTGCAGATAGTGACCAGGGCACAAGTAATGAAATTGGGGGTGGTACGGGGGGAAGGGTTAGGACAGTCAATACAGTAAGCAGGAATATAGGTACAGAGTCATACGTAACGTGCATGTACACTAATGCCCGAAGCCTCACAAATAAGGTGGAGGAATTAGAATTAATATTGTTGGAAGAAAATTATGATATAGTGGGGATATCAGAGACATGGCTGGATGAGAGCTATGACTGGGCTGTTAATTTACAGGGTTATAGCCTATTCAGGAATGACCGTACAAATAAGCGAGGGGGAGGTGTGTGTCTATATGTAAAATCATCCTTAAAACCCATCCTGCGTGACAACATATGTGAGGGTACTGAGAATGTAGAGTCCCTATGGGTGGAGATAAGGGGGGGGAGAGTGAATAATAAAATACTGATAGGGGTGTGTTATAAGACGCCGAATATTATGGAAGAGGTAGAGAATCTCCTCATAAAGCAAATTGATAAAGCAGCGAGTCTCGGAGAGGTAATTATTATGGGGGACTTTAACTATCCTGATATAAATTGGGGAACAGAAACTTGCAGTTCCAGCAAAGGAAATAGATTTTTGATAACAATGAAAGATAATTACCTTTCACAAATGGTACAGGACCCCACAAGAGGGGGAGCACTACTAGACCTTGTACTAACCAATAGGCCAGACCGCATATCAAATATACAAGTTGGGGGTTACTTGGGGAATAGTGATCACAAAATAATACGTTTTCATGTATTCTTTAGTAAGATGTATAGTAGAGGGGCTACAAGGACACTAAACTTCAGGAAAGCAAATTTTAAACGGTTGAGAGATGATCTTAGTGCAATAAACTGGGATGATGTACTAAGTAATAAAAGTACACAAAGCAAATGGGAGACTTTTATGAGCATCCTGAATAGGGCTTGTGCAGAAAATATACCCTATGGGAACAAACATGCTAGAAATAGGAGGAAACCCCTATGGCTAAATAGAGCTGTAAGGGAAGCAATAAAAGAAAAACAGAAAGCCTTAAAAGAATTAAAGAGGGTAGGTAGTGATGAGGCATTATATAATTATAGAAAATTAAATAAAATATGTAAAAAGCAAATTAAGTTAGCTAAGTATGAGACAGAGAAACTCATTGCGAGAGAAAGTAAAAATAATCCTAAAATATTCTTTAACTACATAAACAGTAAAAAACTGAAAAGCGATAGTGTTGGCCCCCTTAAAAATAGTCTTGGTGAAATGGTGGAAGGGGATGAGGGTAAAGCCAACCTGCTGAATGACTTTTTTTCTACGGTTTTTATACAAGAAAATGCCATGGCAGATGACATGACCAGTGATGCCATAAATTCACCCTTGAATATTACCTGCTTAACCCAGCAGGAAGTACGCCGCCGCCTCGAAATCACTAAGGTTGACAAATCTCCGGGCCCGGATGGCATACACCCCAGAGTACTACAGGAATTGAGTTCTGTGATAGATAGACCATTATTTTTAATCTTCTCAGATTCCTTAATAACAGGGTCGGTACCGCAGGACTGGCGCATAGCAAATGTGGTGCCAATATTCAAAAAGGGGACAAAAACTGAGCCGGGAAATTATAGGCCGGTAAGTTTAACCTCTACGGTTGGTAAAATCCTTGAGGGTTTCTTGAGAGATGCTATACTGGAGTATCTCAAGAAAAATAACCTTATGACAGAGTATCAACATGGGTTTATGAGGGATCGATCCTGTCAAACTAATTTGATCAGCTTCTATGAAGAGGTAAGTTTAAGCCTGGACCAGGGAAATGCAGTGGATGTTGTGTATATGGACTTTTCAAAAGCTTTTGATACGGTGCCACACAAAAGGTTGGTACATAAAATGAGAATAATGGGGATAGGGGAAAATATGTGTAACTGGGTTAAAAACTGGCTCAGTGATAGGAAACAAAGGGTGGTTATTAATGGTACGTACTCGGACTGGGTCTCAGTTCATAGTGGGGTACCACAGGGGTCAGTATTGGGCCCGCTTCTTTTCAACATATTTATAAATGACCTTGTTGGGGGCATGCGGAGTAGAATTTCAATATTTGCAGATGATACTAAACTCTGCAGGGTAATCAATACAGAGGAGGATAATTTTATATTACAGGGAGATTTATGTAAATTGGAGGATTGGGCTGAGAAGTGGCAATTGAAGTTTAATGTAGATAAATGTAAGGTCATGCACTTGGGTAGAGGAAATAACATTTATGATTATGTACTTAATTGTAGAACACTGAGTAAAACAGACACAGAAAAAGACTTGGGTGTATGGGTGGATGGTAAACTTCACTTTAGTGGACAGTGTCAGGCAGCTGCTGCCAGGGCTAATAAAATAATGGGATGTATTAAAAGAGGTATAAGTGTTCATGAAAAAAATATAGTTCTACCTCTGTACAAGTCACTAGTGCGACCGCACTTAGAATACTGTGTACAATTCTGGTCACCGATATATAAGAAGGACATAGCTGAACTGGAGAGGGTGCAAAGAAGAGCGACCAAGATTATTAGAGGAATGGGAGGGCTGCAATACGAAGACAGGTTATTAAACTTGGGGTTATTTAGTCTGGAAAAACGAAGGCTTAGGGGAGATCTAATCACAATGTATAAATATATGAGGGGACAGTACAGAGACCTTTCCAAAGATCTATTTACACCTAGGCCTGCGACTGGAACACGGGGGCATCCGCTACGTCTTGAGGAAAGAAGGTTTAATCATAATCACAGACGAGGATTCTTTACTGTACGAGCAGTGAGACTATGGAACTCTCTGCCACATGATGTAATGAGTGATTCACTACTAACATTTAAGCAGAGCCTGGATGCCTTTCTTGAAAAATTTAATATAACCAGTTATGTATATTAGATTTTATGACAGGGTATTGATCCAGGGAACTAGTCTGATTGCCGGATGTGGAGTCAGGAAGGAAATTTTTTCCCCATTGGAACTTGTTTGCCACATTGGGGTTTTTTGCCTTCCTCTGGATCAACATGTTAGGCTACGGGTTGAACTAGATGGACTTAGAGTCTCCCTTCAACCTTAAAAACTATGATACTATGATACTATGAATTCATATATGATCCTAGTCAGGAATTAAACTTACCAAACAGAAGTCTTTGGATGTGTGAGGATAAAAATGGGACGGCACTCAGATGTCATGTTAATTTGTGTATTGCCCAATTGTCCTGTTTGTTTAACCCTTTAATGACAGAGCCAATTTTGAGCTTAATGATTAAGCCCCATTTATTCAAATGTTACCAGTGTCACTTTGTGGTAATAACTTTGGAACGCTCCTAAATATCCTGCTGATTCTGAGACTATTTTTTCATGACACATTATACTTTATGTTAGTTTAATTTTAGGTTGATATTTTTTTCTTTTATTTTCTGAAAATTTAGAAAAATAATTTTTTAAACTTTGACTGCTTTTCTCCCCAACTCCTTAAGGACCAGGCAATTTTTCTTTTTTTGCTCTTTTGTTTTGTTTCCTCCACACTTAAACTGAATTTTGGAAACGGAGGGTAGTTTTGCAAAGAGAATATTTTCAAAAATGTGTCATGCTAGGGATGGGTATGGGGAAATACCGAGCAAATGGCAAATAAGGAGGGCAGGAAAGGTGGGACCCATGTCTAGGAGAGAGGGTGACTCCTTATAAAACCTTGTGCTGGCCCCTGGCTCCCCTGACATCACTAGATAGGTATCCTGCTCGGCGAATAGGTGCGGAACCTAGACCCTCGCTGACCCTGAACTGGGCCCTAGGGTAATGATCGGACAGGATGAGCACTAGTCAACCCCACTAAGTCCTAAATAAGACATAGGGAAAACAAAAAGGGCAGTTCAAATGAACAACTTATCTGCAAGATGACTTTGGGAGAGCGACAGCAATAAAAAGCAAAATGTTTCCAGGAGATTACAAGCAGACTGCTTACAATCTGGACCATATAGAAATAAACTTTATCACCAGTAACAATCCAAGGGGTAATGTGGGTACATAAAGAAACAGGGAGAGCATAATAATTAGCAGCTGAAAGGTAAAGATATCCGCAGGGTCCTAAAAGGGAAAAAGTTAACCCTAACAGAGAAAATACATAGAACTTCATTCACTCCACAGAAGAAGGAAAGGAATATCAAGGAGCAGTTTGTGCAGCCAAACGCAGCGACCTTCTACAGCCGAACACCACAGGGGTTGTTTGTCACTTGTGACAAAATATAAGGGATATGTTCACTCTTGTGATATACTGCATATTAGAAAATAGGTTAGATTAATGCATCTAACTAAGGACATGGATTATTGAAGCCATATTCTAATGAGACCAAGATAACCCTATTTGGTTTAGACGGCTTCAACCGTGTCTGGTAGCAACCATGTGACGAGGACAAAGACAAATGTATCTTGCCTAAAGTCAAGCAAGGGGCTGGGAGTCAAAGACATTTATTAATGCTTTAGGTCCTTCACTAACTAAACGAAAAAATGTGGAAGGAAAAAATGAAAATATTACTTTTTCCGCACAAAAATGTTACTTTAGCCCCAAATTTTGCATTTTCACAAGGGTAGCAGGAGAAATTCCACTGTACAATTTATTGTGCAATCTCTCCTCAGTACATTAATACCCCATGTGTGGTGGAAATCTACTGTTTGAGCACATGGCAGGGCTTGGAAGGGAAGGAGCGCCATTTGACTTTTTCACGTTTGGAGAACCACTGATGTGGCCAAATAGTGGACATCCCCCACAAGTGATCCCATTTTGGAAACTAGACTTTACAAAGAGTTTACCTAGATGTGTGGTGAGCACCTGGAAACCCCAGGTGCTTCACAGAATTGTATAACGTTGAGCTGTGAAAATGAAAAATGTACATTTTTAAAGCTCAAAAATGTTGCTTTAATCCCTTTCACTAGGGAAGAGGAGATAAAGCACCAATTTGTTGAACAAATTCTCCTAACTACAATACCCCATATGTGGTCAAAAACTGCCTGTGAGGGACAGTGCAAAGCAGGGGCGTACATAGAAATCATGGGGCCCCATAGCAGAATTTCTAATTGCCACTCCCCCCCAAAAAAAACACTATTATTATTATTATTATTATTATTGTTATTATTAATTATAATAATATTTGGCTTGGTCACATAGGAACATATCTTACAACCTTTTAGCCCTTTCAAAGTAATTGCAGTCCTATTGAAGCCTCCTGGTTCCCTTTTCATTGCAGCCATAAAGTATGATGCCAACAAAATTGCCTCACAAACACTGTATGATCCCCACAGTGAATTCCTCCTCAAAGTACCCCCCTACAACTACCACGGCAATGAATAGTGACCCCCAACACAGTATGATCCCCACGCAGGTGTCCATGCATTATAATGGGCCTTCATACAGTATAATGGCCCCTTCTAACCCTCCTGACGAAGGCTTTCATGCTGAAACACGTGTAGGGACGGACGCCAGCACCAGCAGGAGGAGATGCCACTGGGTAATCTATTAATAGATTTGGTTTCCTACACCTTTAAACAGTACTTTATTTCTTTGTGATTTGTACTTTATTGTTTTGCCCTGCTCTAATTCCATCAGAGCTTTCTTATGCACACTTGTGCTGTATATCTAAATACTTCTAATTAATCTCTGGTGGTATGGAGTAGAGCTATACATATTGTGTACAGCCACATCTTTCATTGATTTTTTCCTCCTTCTGTTCCTTGCTGGTATTCTTCAGTCACTTGTTATTTACCTTTTTTTAAACTTTTTAATTAACTCTAATAAAATTTGTTATTTTAATTGGCTATTTGCTTTGTATTTTGGTTATTTCAATTGTTTTTGTGCAGGTAGCCTGGGCTATCTTGCCTTCTACTTTTCCATGGTTGAGATAAATTGATATACTTGTATATGTTCCCTTGTGTTTTGGCAATTTTGGTTATTTTTAAAGCCTCCAAATAGTATAATGACCCCCACACAACCCTCCGCACAGTATGATGGACACAACACAAATTTTCACACTTGCTTGCATAAAGTGCAATGGCCCTCCATAAAAAAGAGAATTTTGTTTACTTACCGTAAATTCTTTTTCTTATAGTTCCGACATGGGAGACCCAAACCATGGGTGTATAGCTTCTGCCTCCGGAGGACACACAAAGTACTACACTCAAACGTGTAGCTCCTCCCTCCGGGCTATATACACCCCCTGGATGACAATCTACCCAGTTCAGTGCAAAAGCTGAAGGAGGACATCCACCCATAAGTAGAGATAGAGTAAAACTCGGAATAACCGTAACTCTGACTACTAACAACAGCCGGTGAAACACACGGAACAAAAAAACTGCCAACAGGCAACAGGGAGGGTGCTGGGTCTCCCATGTCGGAACTATAAGAAAAAGAATTTACGGTAAGTAAACAAAATTCTCTTTTTCTTTATCGTTCCTTATGGGAGACCCAAACCATGGGACGTTCCAAAGCAGTCCATGGGTGGGAATAAACCAAACTGAGAAGTAGGCAAAACCTAACTTCACAAATGGGCGACAGCCGCCTGAAGAATGCGTCTGCCCAAGCTCGCATCTGCCGAAGCATGAGCATGCACCTGGTAGTGCTTCGAAAAAGTGTGCAGACTGGACCACGTGGCAGCCTGACAAACCTGCTGAGCCGTAGCCTGGTGCCTGAAAGCCCAGGAGGCACCGACAGCTCTGGTCGAGTGCACCTTAATCCCTGGCGGGAGAGGCACCTGAGAACACTGGTAGGCATCGGTGATAGCCGACCTGATCCAACGAGCTAGGGTCGGTTTAGAAGCAGCGAGACCTTTGCGCTGACCAGTGGTTAGCACAAAAAGTGAGGTGCACCGCCTAAAAACGGCGGTGCGTGACACATAGATTCGGAGCGCCCGCACCAAATCCAAGGTATGCAACGCCTTTTCAAAGCGATGCACAGGGGCCGGACAAAGAGAAGGCAATGAAATGTCTTGGTTAAGGTGGAAAGGAGACACCACCTTAGGGAGAAAGTCCGGAGACGGACGAAGAACCACCTTGTCTTGGTGAAACACCAAAAAGGGGGATTCCGAAGAGAGCGCAGCCAAATCAGAAACTCTCCTGAGAGAAGTTATGGCTACTAGAAAAACAACTTTCTGTGAAAGTCAAAACAAGGGAACCTCCCTGAGAGGCTCAAAGGGGGGTTTCTGTAAGGCCGTGAGGACCAGATTAAGGTCCCAGGGATCCAAGGGCCGCCGGTAAGGAGGAATGATGTGAGATGCGCCCTGCATGAAGGTGCGCACCTGAACCAGTCGGGCGATACGCCGCTGGAACAATACCGACAGAGCCGACACCTGTCCCTTGAGGGAATTGAGGGACAGTCCTAGCTGTAGACCGGACTGTAGAAAAGACAGGATGGTCGGCAAGGAGAACGGCCAAGGAGCATGGTCGGAAGAGCGACACCAGGACAGGAAAATCCTCCAAGTCCTGTGGTAAATCTTGGCCGAGGAAGACTTCCGAGCCTGAGTCATGGTGGAGATGACCTCAGAGGGAATGCCTGACGCCGTCAGGATCCAGGACTCAAGAGCCACGCCGTCAATCTGAGAGCCGCAGAATTCTGGCGGAAGAACGGACCTTGAGAGAGAAGGTCTCGGCGGTCCGGGAGATGCCACGGCACCTCTACGGACAGACGGAGCAGGTCTGGGTACCAGGCTCGCCTGGGCCAGTCCGGAGCAATGAGTATGACTCGCCGGCCCTCCATTCTGATCTTGCGCAGAACCCTGGGCAAGAGCGCTAGAGGGGGAAACACATAGGCCAGACGGAACTGAGACCAATCTTGAACCAGTGCGTCTGCTGCGAAGGCCTGAGGATCGTGGGAGCGAGCCACGTAAACCGGAACCTTGTTGTTGTGCCGGGATGCCATTAGGTCCACTTCCGGAGTGCCCCACTTGCGGCAGATTGATCTGAACACTGACGGATGCAGGGCCCACTCGCCGCTGTCCACGGTTTGACGGCTGAGGTAATCGGCCTCCCAGTTTTCCACGCCTGGGATGTGGACTGCAGACATGGTGGACTTGGAGTCCTCCGTCCACTGGAGGATTCGTTGAACCTCCAACATCGCCAGACGGCTGTGAGTCCCGCCCTGGTGATTGATGTAGGCAACCGCTGTCGCGTTGTCCAACTGAACTCGAATGTGCTTGCCCGCCAACAGGTGGTGAAAGGCTAGGAGAGCTAGAAACACAGCTCTGATCTCCAGCACATTGATCGAGAGGGCTGATTCGGACGGAGTCCAAGTGCCCTGTGCTCGGTGATGGAGAAATACTGCTCCCCAACCGGAGAGGCTGGCATCCGTGGTGAGGATCACCCAGGACGGAGTCAGGAAGGAGCGTCCCTGAGACAGAGAGAGGGGCCGAAGCCACCACTGAAGGGAGCTCCTGGTCTGTGACGACAGAGCCACCTGCCTGTGCAAGGAAGAGATCCGCTTGTCCCAACAGCGGAGAATGTCCAACTGCAGGGGACGCAGATGGAACTGAGCAAAGGGAACCGCTTCCATGGACGCCACCATCTGACCCAGCACCTGCATGAGGTGTCTGATGGAATGACGGCGGTGCCTCAGCAGAGAGCGCACCGCCAGACGAAGGGACTGCTGTTTGACTAAGGGCAACTTGACAAGTGCCGGCAGAGTCTCGAATTGCATCCCTAGGTACAAAAGCACCTGGGTCGGGGTCAGAGTGGACTTGGGCAGGTTGACAAGCCACCCGAACTGAACTAGCGTGGCGAGAGTGAGAGAGACACTCCTCTGGCAGTCTGCACTGGATGAGGCCTTGACTAGAAGGTCGTCCAGGTAAGGAATCACTGCCAACCCCTGGAGGTGCAGGACCGCAACCACTGCTGCCATGACCTTGGTGAATACTCGAGGGGCCGTGGCTAAGCCGAAGGGGAGAGCCACGAATTGGAAATGTTCCTCTCCGATCGCAAAGCGTAGCCAACGCTGGTGTGAAACCGCAATAGGCACATGCAGATAGGCATCTCTGATGTCGATGGATGCCAGAAAATCTCCTTGGGTCATTGAGGCAATGACCGATCTCAGAGATTCCATGCGAAAGTGCCGCACCTGAACATGCTTGTTGAGAAGCTTGAGATCCAGGATGGGTCGGAAGGAACCGTCCTTTTTGGGGACTAGAAAGAGGTTTGAGTAGAAACCGCTGAACCGTTCCCGGGCGGGAACCGGAACAATTACACCGTTGGCCTGCAGGGATGCCACGGCCTGAGAGAAGGCGGCGGCTTTGGAGCAGGGGGGGGTGGACAGAAAAAATCTGTTTGGCGGGCTGGAAGAAAATTCTATCCTGTAGCCGTGGGAGATGATATCCCGCACCCACTGATCGGAGACGTGTTGCAACCACACGTCGCTAAAGTGGGAGAGCCTGCCACCGACTAAGGACGTTGCTGGCGCGGCCAGATAGTCACGAGGAGGCTGCCTTAGTGGCAGCGGCTCCTCCGGTCTTTTGAGGACGCGGCTTTGCGCGCCAGTTGGATTTACGATCCTTGACTGCGGTAGTGGACGAGGCCGAGGGCTTAGAGGACGACCAGTTAGAGGAACGAAAGGAACGAAACCTCGATTGGTTCCTGCCCTGGACAGGTTTCTTGGCTTTAGCTTGTGGCAAGGAAGTACTCTTCCCGCCAGTAGCTTCCTTAATTATATCATCCAGATGTTCCCCAAACAGCCGGGACCCAGCAAAAGGGAGACTCGCAAGGTACTTCTTAGAGGAAGCGTCTGCTTTCCACTCTCGAAGCCACAAGATCCTGCGGATCGCGAGGGAGTTAGCGGAGGCCACCGCAGTGCGGTGAGAAGCCTCCAGGATGGCAGACATGGCATAGGATGCAAAAGCCGAAGCTTGAGAAGTTAAGGCATCCGTCTCAGGAACAGAGTCCCTGGAGAGGGAATGAATCTCCGCCAGAGAGGCAGAGACTGCCTTAAGAGCCCACACTGCCGCAAAAGACGGGGAGAACGAGGCTCCTGCCGCCTCATATACAGACTTGGCCAGAAGGTCAACCTGGCGGTCAGTGGGATCCTTAAGAGAAGTGCCATCAGCCACAGCTACGACTGTGCGGGCTGAGATTCTGGACACCGGAGGGTCTACCTTTGGGGACTGGGCCCAGTCCTTAACCACCTCCGGTGGAAAAGGAAAACGGTCATCTGAACTACGCTTCGGAAAACGTTTGTCAGGACAGGCCCTGGGCTTGTTAACAGTGGTCTGAAAGCTGGAGTGGTTAAAAAACATACTCCTAGGTTTCTTAGGAGAGGTAAACTGGTGTACCTCTACCAGAGAGGGTTGTTCCTCTGACTCTTGTGGGTTGAGGTTCAGTACGGAGTTAATGGACGCAATCAAGTCACTAACATCCGCATCACCCTCAGACAAGTCAATGGGGTACATAGAGGCAGCGTCTGAGCCCACAGTAAACAAATCCTCCTCGCCCTGCACCTCGGCTTGTGAATCAGAGCCGTGGGACGAGGAAGGAGAAGGTTCCCTGCGTCTCCGTTTAGGGGGACGGGGTCCTAGGACATGCTCTGAGGGCTCTGCAGAGCTCGGAGCCGCAGAGACACCCTGAGAAGGGGGCTGATGCATGGACAGCAGTGTCCGGGACAGCTGCCCCATGGAGTCGGCAAAAGACTGGGAAATAGCTTGTGAAAAGGAAGCTACCCAAGCCGGGGGTTCAGCCACCGGGGCCGGAGCAGCCAGAGGGACCCCTGAGGCGGCTCCAGGCTGAGACACAAACATGTTAGCACAGGCATCACAATGTGGGTATGTGCTTGGCTCTGGCAGAATGAGCTTACACGCAGTGCATATAGCGTACATGTTTGCAGCCTTGCTCCTAGTGACAGACATGCTGCTGATGGTGGAAGCTCTGCAGCCAGAATACACTCCTGTAGAAAGCCTGAGAGTGTAATAAAAGTCCACAACCAGAGGTTGTGGCTTACCAGCCCGTGCTCTCTGTGTGCCCTCCGGATTCCACCGCTCCCCTGTGAAGCGTCAGCCTTCTAACAGTATGCAGCTGCAGCATCCAGCGCCTTCCAGTGTAGGAACGCTGAGAAAATGGCGCTGGGAGAAGAGGGGGGGCGTGTATAAGCCCCAAGAGCGGGAAAAAACGGAGGGCAGAGAGATACAGGAAGAAATACAGGGGAGGGAACATCTCCCCAGAGAGGAGTGCCCTCCCCTCTGCTGGTCGGGCGGTGGGCGGCGCTGTATGCAAAACATGCAGAGAAGCCGAAAACGAAACTAGGCCCAAACAGAAGCCGGGGCCTAGATTTTAAAAAGCGGCCGACGAGCAGGCACCTTCGGCGCGGTTCTCAGGGGAAACCCCCAGAACCGGCCGGAATTAACAGTAACGCTAAAGCACATACTGTCCCCCAAATAAAAGAACCCGGGACCCCTGAAAAAACGTCTCAATACTTAGCTCTTGAGACGCAGGGCCATGTCCCTGAATGGGGGTAACGCTCCTTCCAGCAGGGACCAGACAGGGCTGCGGATGGAGACCGGCCTTCTGCGAGCAGAGAGGACCGTGGAGGCTCCCACTTCAAACAGAGCCTCGACAGAGGGTGTGAAGGAGCGCGGCATGTGAAGGCTCCAGCCTTATAAAGTCAACCTTAACAGCACCCGACAGAGTGGGGTGTGAAGGGACATGCCGGGAGTCCAGACTGGACCCGCTTTTCTTCCAAATCTTTAAAAATAAAAATAAAAAAATATCAGAGAATGCAAGTGTGTGATCCTCCTGAAACACAAAGCATTGAACTGGGTAGATTGTCATCCAGGGGGTGTATATAGCCCGGAGGGAGGAGCTACACGTTTGAGTGTAGTACTTTGTGTGTCCTCCGGAGGCAGAAGCTATACACCCATGGTTTGGGTCTCCCATAAGGAACGATAAAGAAATACAAAGGCTCCCTCATAGCTACCCAAATACTATAATGGCCCCCACATAGCCTTCCAAATAGTATAATGGGTCTCACGTAACCCTTTATATATTAGAATGCACCCCATAGTCCTCCATGTATTATAATACACTCCCCATAGACCTCCATATATTATAATGCACCTCCCATAGTCCCCTATGTATTTTAATTCATCCCATAGTCCTTCTTGTATAATTCACCCCATAATCCTCAATATATTATAATTCACCCCACAGTCCTCCATGTATTATAATCACCCCATAGTCCTCTATATATTATGCTGCACCCCATAGTCCTTCATGTATTATTGTATAATGCACTCCCCATAGTCCTCCAGATATTATAATGTAGCCAACAAAGAGGATTTTAAACAGTGATTTCAGATACATAATATATCACTAGATAGTGTACATTATTAAATCAATCTAGTAATATCAAGGACTATATATGGGCAAAAATCGCATAACCACATTTAGAAAGAAAGAAAGAGAAAAAGCGATCAGGGAGCCCAATTATACAAAGAACAATCAATTTCATCAAAAATAGATTTTTATTGAGAATAAATATTGAATATTAATTATCTATCAAATACACAAGTGCTTGTTTGGACAACTCTATATGCATCAACAATATACATGTAATGGAACCGTATCATGAAAAATATATAAATATATATTCTAGAATGGATAAAATTATCATACATAAGTCAAAGATATATAATCCTTGAAGCTATAGAATATAAATTGAAACAAATATATATAGTAACAGAAATATCTGTAGATCAACAGGGATCACTTTTGCTGCACCAAGGTGTACTGAAACTCTAGTGCTTCAAGTAATATCAAACCCAGAATCGCTGGACATAGGAATGTAGCAGATATCGTTACAGACCACCAGGGGTCACTCTTGCTACACCACAGTCATATCTACCCTACTATTCACAATTACCCAATATTGGTTAAGTCAGTTAGGGATATGCCCATATAAACCCATAATGGTGAATTACCAATCAGAATTGTAAATACAGGATTGTTACTACATACATATATATACCTAAATGAACGGTTACCGTTGGAAGCGTGTGACACCCAACACGTGTTTCGGTTTCTTTGTCAGGGGGCATGCCTGATCGACCGGAAAGGAGGTTTAAATACAGCCCACCTCCAATCACCGCACATCACCATTAGTGACGCATGCGCTGTCATGGCAACTCACCGACGCGAGGTCGGCCGCCGCGTCACAGATCATCTGACCCAGGGCAACACGTGACCCGAGTACAGAGGAGCCGTGGAGACACAGCGAGCCGAACAAGCGCCGATAACCTATGACAGCCGCGCGTTCAGGTGTGGGGCAAAATTAGAATTTATATCATGAATGCAAATTTAGGATTTAAATAGAGAGATTTTTGACCACATAATAAGTGTACTATTCATTACAGAATCTAAATATATGTGAAAGATATGGAATGAATAAATCAATCCATGATTATACTTCTATTCCCTGGAAATTGCAAACACAATATTTGTCAAGAGATACAAGTAAATCTATGTAGCCAGACAGCAATAAATAAAGTATAAATCATTATGCCTATGTTAACGTTCAAATACCCCTATACAGGATACATATCATAAATATTAGGTTAGAACGGACAGAACATGTGTAAATGATGTTATTATAAATATTAAAACTTGTATATATTACATAAGAGGGTACATCTCCCACAATACATAGTAGTGGGGATAATCAAGTAGTCCGTCCCCCATCACACATATTGACAGACCCAGTTCTGCTTAGCATTCTCTAAGTATCCAAATGAACTTGCTGCTTGATCACATCTTACAATGATACCAATGTGTACAATGGTCCTATGTGTCTTGCTTTTGGGTATTATATCATTATCCAACGAACGAATTCCCTCTTCTTTATTTATTGCTGTCTGGCTACATAGATTTACTTGTATCTCTTGACAAATATTGTGTTTGCAAAAATCTCTCTATTTAAATCCTAAATTTGCATTCATGATATAAATTCTAATTTTGCCCCACACCTGAACGCGCGGCTGTCATAGGTTATCGGCGCTTGTTCAGCTCGCTGTGTCTCCACGGCTCCTCTGTACTTGAGTCACATGTTTCCCTGGGTCAGATGATCTGTGACTCGGCGGACGACCTCGCGTCGATGAGTTGCAATGATGGTGCGCGCGTCACTAATGGTAATGTGCGGTGATTGGAGGTGGGCTGTATTTAAACCTCTCCGGTCGATTGGGCACGCCCCCTGACGAAGAAACCGAAACACGTGTCGGGTGTCACACTTTTCTAACAGTAACCGTTTATTTGGGTATATGTATGTAGTAACAATCCTGTATTTACAATTCTGATTGGTAATTCACCATTATGGGTTTATATGGGCATATCCCTAACTGACTTAATAACCAATATTGGGTAATTGTGAATAGTAGGGTAGATATGACTGTGGTGTAGCAAGAGTGACCCCTGGTGGTCTGTAACGATATCTGCTACATTCCTATGTCCAGCGATTCTGGGTTTGATATTACTTGAAGCACTAGAGTTGCAGTACACCTTGGTGCAGCAAAAGTGATCCCTGTTGATCTACAGATATTTCTGTTACTATATATATTTGTTTCAATTTATATTCTATAGCTTCAAGGATTATATATCTTTGACTTATGTATGATAATTTTATCCATTCTAGAATATATATTTTTCATGATACGGTTCCGTTACATGTATATTGTTGATGCATATAGAGTTGTCAAACAAGCACTTGTGTATTTGATAGATAATTAATATTCAATATTTATTCTCAATAAAAATCTATTTTTGATGAAATTGATTGTTCTTTGTATAATTGGGCTCCCTGATCGCTTTTTCTCTTTCTTTCTATAATGCAGCGAAATAGCCCAGCATGTATTATAATGCAGCCCCCAGTCTTCCATGTTTTATAATGCACCCCCATAGTCCATGTATAAGGTAGCCCCCATAGTCCTCCATATATTATAATGCAGCCCCCATAGTCCGCCATATACTTTAATCCCACCCTATAACCCTCCATGTATTGCTGTATAATGTGTCGCGGGCAAGAGACAGATCACAACCGGCGGGCCGCACTCGGATCCGGGTGGTGGCTGTGGCTCGAGTGGCAGCCGGATCCGGGGCTCGCGCAGCCGTCTGTCACTCACGATTGAAAAGGGAATATTTACAGGGGAGTTGTCTGTGACGCCACCCGTGGGTTGCGGTGAAGGTTGGTGATACCGCCGCTGCCTTGTATGTGAGTGCCCGGGACTGATGGAGCGGGGCAGCAAGGTGGAATCCCCTCCACGGGTAGGGGAGGTGTAGTCCCGGGGCCCAGAGTATTGTGAGGGTTTTCAGGGAGCAGGAAACTCACAGTTCGGTTGTCGTGGTGCTGCATGAGCTGCTGATGATTTGGACAGTCAGTAACCACACACAGTCTGTATTGTAAACCAAATTGCCAATGGACGGTCACCTTTGGTGGGTGTCTTCGGGTCCCACACCCAGATATACAACCAGGGGCCCTTCCTTCCAAACTCTCTGTCTGTCTCTTTCTTGCCTGGACTAGTCCGCTTGAGCGGCCTCCGGACCGGATCCCCTTTCTTGGCACCGGCGGGCTACAACCCTGTCCCGGTCGGCCTCAGGTTCCCTGCGACTGGATCTCCGTCGCCTGTGGCCCTCACTACCACCTAGTCCGGTAGTCCAGGGCTCCAACCCCAACTACCACCTTCTCCAGGGAGCTGCAACTCCTTCCTGTCAGCTCTTCACTGATTACAGCACAAACTGAAACTTAACTCCTCTCTGCACTTCCTAAGCTCCTCTCGCCCCCTCCCATTTTCCTGGGGAGGGGGTGAGTAGGGTCTGATTGGCTGGTGTACTGTATATCTGTGTGGGGACTGTGTTGGTATCAAGGAGGATTAACTCTTTTGTGACTACCTGGTTTTGCCAGGGCGTCACATAATGCACGCCCCATAGTCCTCCATATATTATTATACACCCCCATAATCCTTCATGTATTATAATTCCCACATAGTCCTCTATGCATTACTGTATAATACACTCCCCATAGTCCTTTATATATTATAATGCAGCCCCCATAGTCGTTCATATTGTATTACACAGCCACCTTACCTTTCAATGCACCCCACAGTCCATGAATAAGGTATCCACCATAGTCCTTCATATTGTATTATGAAGCCCACATAATGTTTAATGCACCCCCATAGACCTCTGGTAATCGTGCACTCACTGATTAAAGAAAAAAATAAACAAGTACTCACCTCTCCTCATTCCCCACTGCTCCGATCAGAGTCCTGCGCTCTGCATGTCTCAGCACAGCGGCGCGCAGTAGTGATATTACCGCGCTCTGCTGAACTGAGATGTTGATCATAGGCACAGGGAGAAAATGATGAAGGAGGGAAAGGACCGCTCCACTCCCTCTCTCATCATGGTTTTGTGCGATAATGGGCAATGACCCCCACAAGCGAGGGGGGCCCGATGCTGCCTCTAGCACCAGCTCCCCTGACTCATAGGCCCCATATAGGCCGCATGGTCTGCCTACATTGGCGGTACACCACTGGTGCAAAGTGAAGAAAAAAAGGAGCGCCATATTTCAGTTCAGATTTAGTTTGAGTGTTTTGCAGGTGCCATGTCACATTGGCAGAGCCCTATACGCCTTTTCACTGGGAGTCAAGTTAGAGCCCATCTTCCGCAGCATGAGTAAGACCCGCACCTTCTGCTGAACATACATCTCGTCCGGACTCTTCCCGGGGGCCCTCTCACGGATCATACCCCCTGCCCTGCACCCTCTTTAATGAAGGGGCTTCCAGGTGCAGTCAGTAGGATGGTATGGAGGGGACGCCTTTTCGGAGCGGCTCTTCCATCCAGCCAGCGCCTGGCTCCTCCTCCTCGGCCACTCGGTGCGCGGCTCCGGCCTGTACGCGGCAGTGTCTGGCGGCTTCTCTCCTCCACAGCCTGGGAGTCACCAGCAGCGACAATCTCCATACTTTTTATATTTGGGGTCTGTTAACCATTTATTGTGGAAGATTCTAAGGTATATTGAATTTTTGCTATATATTTGCATAGGTAGTATTCATTAATATTTAGCATTCAGGTTTTTTCAATTTATTTGGTTAAAATTGGTGTGAATTGTATTTGATCATTTATGAAATATTTAGGAGGACTTTGACTTATTATAGGCAGGTCATATATGGAAGCTGAGCTGCATGTTACTTTACGCTGAGGAAAAAAGCACAGTGAGCATGGGACTGCTATAATTTCCATCCACTGTGTTTGTAGTGCACAGTGCAGCATTTTGGATGCACCGAATATACGATGCCTCCAAAACGCAGCTATTCCTGATCATGGGCATGTACATTTACATGTAATCCCTGGTGTAAGCGCTCAGCGTAGAGATCAGGATAAACATGAGCTGCGCCTTTGAGAGGAAGAATGAACAAACCAATAGCAGTTGAAATTGGTTTTATTTATTTTATTCCTCTGCTCAGAAGGATTACAGCGATCTCAAATTTATATACCGTATTTTTCGTTTTATAAGACGCACCAGAATATAAGGCGCACCCCAAATTTGGAGAAAAAAAAAGGTGAAAAAAAAATTGGGGTCCATTATATAATCTGGTGGTGTCTTACCAGGGAGAGGGGACAGCAGCGGAGCGGGAGTCACAGAAGGCAGGGGCGGTACTGGAGTACTGTGATGCTGACAATGGTACAGAGGGAGGCCCAGAAACTCACTGCGGTCTCTGCTCTGTGCGGGGCCGGTGATACCGCTCTGCTCTGTGCAGGGGGGGCATTCTGAAGATGTCGGCAGTCCACGGTGAGGGCTTCAAATAATGGCAGCGAGAGTCGGCGCATGCGCAGATGACAGCTTGAGCTGAGAGCTCCATCTGCGCAGGCGCTGACTCTAGGTGCAATTATTTGAATCCCTGACCACGAACATCTACAGAATGACCGCCTGCCGCACAGAGCACCCGCGCGCCGAGCAGACCAGAGCAGCCGCGCGCCGAGCAGACCAGAGCATCCGCTCTCCTAGCCGAGCAGACCAGAGCAGCCGCGCACCGAGCCGAGCAGACCAGAGCAGCCACGCACCGTGCAGAACAGAGCAGCTGTGTACAGAGCAGAGCAGCCGCGCGCCGAGCAGACCAGAGCAGCCACGCGCCGAGCAGACCAGAGCAGCCGCGCGCCGAGCCTAGCAGACCAGAGCAGCCGCATGCCGAGCAGAACAGAGCAGCCACGCGCCGAGCCGAACAGAGTGGCGCCGCCTGATGCACACAACAGCGCCGTACTGACCAGGACCGGCAGCTACATTCGGATTTTAAGACGCACCCCTCATTTTCCTCCCAAATTTTTGAGAGGAAAAGTGCGTCTTATAATCCGAAAAATACAGTAGTTATTTTAGGTTTGGCTACTATCACATTACTGAATTGTGAAAATTATAGTTTTTTAGTTTTCTGCCAAGAGTCATGTGAAGGCTTGTTTTTTGCGAGAGGAGTTGGAATTTTTATTGCTACCATTTTGGGCTACATAATATTTTTTGATCGCTTTCTATGCCACTTTTTGTGAGGCAGAATCAAGAAGAAACAGCAATAAAGGAATTGTTTTTTTTTACGCTGTTCACAGTGCAGTTAAAGCGATAAGACAACTTTATTTTTCGAGTGAGTGCAATTACAGTGATACCACATTTATATAGTTTTTTTTTGTTATGTTTTGTCGCTTTAACACCATAAAAATAAAAACTATTTGATAGAAAAAGAAAAACAGTTTTTGCATTGCTGTATTCTGAGAGCTATAGCTTTTTTTGGCGGCTGGAGCTGTATGTGACTTTTCAATCACGTTTTATACCACTTTTTTGTCAGCTGTATAATGAAAAGACAGTTTTGCTATGCTTTTTAATATTTTTTTTTTACGGGGTTCACTGAAGGAGTTAACTAGTGTGACAGTTTTATAGAGCAGGTTGTTAGGGATTCCGCAGTACCAAATATATTTGTGTAAAAAAAAAAATATATGATAATTAGTTACCAGTAACTGGATTTTCCAGACCATGACAGCACCATATGTGAGAGAGTGTATGCGCAACAGGAAACATTTCTGAATATCAAAGTAGTGGCCCTTTATCGGGCTCCTTTACCCACCGGACTGACGTTTGCGGTGATAACTACCGGCTCTTCAGCGTTCCCAGGAACCCTTTTCCCCAGATTCAGTTTGTCCCGTCACCAATCCAGTGATCTTAGGACTTTTTGTGATAGCTGGAACGTGTGTTCTAAGTCCAGCTCTGAATGGAGAAAACCTGTCCCTGAATGCTTCTTGTGTGGAACTGAGGCCACTAGATCGCGGGTATCATAGACGTTAGGGACCCTAATAAAGACATTGCTAGTCTTAGTAACATTTCTGACCACATTTGAGCTGATAGCATTTTCTGTTTTATTTTTAATATTTTTTCCAGTGAGAGAAAGCAATACTGCCCCACTGAGTCCAAACTGATGCCCAAAAATAACTGAATCTGAGCAGGGTCTTTCCTTGACTTTGCCTCACTTATCAACCATCCTAGTTCTGAGAGGACTGAGGACTGACGGCTGCTGAACAATCCCTTTCTGACCTACCCACAACCAAAAATTTGTCATGGTATGGGACTATTAAAATGTCTCTTTTTTTTTTTTTTTTTTTAAATAGGATGCCATCTCCACCACAATTTTGGTGAATACTCTTGGAGCTATTGAAATGTTAAATGGGAAGCACTGGTATTGAAGTGAGTCAATTTCACCTCGATTCTCACTGCCAGCCTCATATTTTTGGAGGTCTTTGTGGATCAGGACATAGTAGTATGCGTTCGTCAGGTCTATTAATGCCATCTAACAAAAGTAGTCCCACTGCTGACTTGAGGGTCTCCATCATAAATCTTTCCACTTCCATGTAGTAATTCAGAGATCTTAGATTGAAGATGGTCATGAAGGACTCATCGGGTGTTTTTTATTAGAAATAGGTTGAAGTAAAACCCGGTTCCCATTTCTAACTCCGGCACCCTGATCAATACCTTTTTCCCTAATAATGAAAGGACTTCCTACTCTAGAACCCTCTGATTTTTGGGGCTACTCGGGAAGTTATTACTCATTGAGGCGGGAGGGAAGAAAAAGTTAGCCTTAGACCAAGGGATATGGTTTTTAACATCCAAACAGAGCAGAGGCAGGAACATCAGCCCACTGGGGATAAACTTGCTTCAGTCTTCCTCCCACCAGAGACCTGGTGTCATTGCCCCTTGGGAAATCCCTTATAGGAGGGTCTGTTGAACAAAAAACCCTTGTTTTGGACCTTATCTCTTCCCCAAGGCCACCCCCTAATATTGCTCTCCTTTTGGCCCTACCTTCCTCCCTGAGGTCTGAAAGGAATCTCTGAACCTGTATCCAGAGGGGGAACACACACGTTTCTTGTCTCCTGCCTTCTCTAGGATGTCGTCTTGGGCTGATCCAAACAGAGTCTCCTTGGCATGGTACTGCGCATACTTTCACTTTGGACTGAAAATCAGCATTCCAGTTCTTTAGCCATAACACACGCCTACTGGAGTTGGAAAGGGTACAAGCACAAGCGGCTAACCTTACCCCATCTACCGAGGCATCGGACCTTACCTCATCTAACGAGGCATCGGCCAAGAAGTTTGCTGTAAGCTCTCCCTGGGGTGTGATGGCGAATGCGGCTCTGCTTTCTGAATCGTGAAGTGTCCGCAGTGTCACTGCTCCAGATGCCGCACATAGAGACAGACCCTGGCCAGGACCCAAAACCTTCTCAGCAACCCCTGGAACTGGCAGGCCAATTGGGGCCCAGGGAACCTCCTAGTTCATGCGATGTCAGGCATGGGGGAAGGGAACCGCCTCATGTGACCAGTGCAGCCCCTGTGACACCTGGATCCCCAGGACCTCCTGGCCCGCCGAGAGCCAATCCTCAGGAGAAGTTTTCCCAAATAAACTCCGGTATCCTCTTCCAGGAACAGGAAACCACACTGGGGATTTGGAGAGGTGCCGCCCCTTTTATTTTTAGAAAGGTTTCCTGTTCCTGGGGTTGGATACACTCTCTCATGTTTGGTGCTGTCATGGGAAGGAAAAAATACAAAAAACTATATATTGGGAGAAAAAAAAATGTTGATTTGTTTTTATTTCTGTTTTTGTTTTATTATATATATTTTAACTTTTTTTTTTACTTTTTACTTTCACTGCTCTGATCGCAGATGCACTGTATTGCAATGACAGATCATTGCTGTACACTGCAGGTATCACCGCTGCACTGTGAGAAGCTTCAGGGATTATGCTGCAGGCATGATCACTGAGGTTTTCCATAGTCTGGTCACCCGGAGGTCGTTATGACGATCTCAGGTCACCATGGCGACAATCAGGCCCTCACAATTACATTGCGGGGGCACTCATCAGATGGGAGAGGGAAAACAATCCCTCCCCAAACCCCTAAATGCCACTATATCGTTTGCGGCATTTATGAGTTTAAACAGCCAAGGACGGTGCAGGCACTATCTCTAGCTGTGAGGGGCGGAGCTCGGCTGTTGGAAAAGCAGAGTCCCTGGCAATTGCGCCAGGCACAGCTCGTTCACCCCCAGCAATCGCCATGACATACCTATATGTTCTTGGTCAAGAACAACTTCCCTCTCATGATGTATAGTTACATCAATGGTCGTGAAGGAGTTAAACTATTGATTATTCCAACCAATATCGGCAAATTTTACTCTAATGTGTATGGGAGCCTTTAGTATAAAATTAATTCCTCCACCATAGAGGAATGTGTGCTGCAGAGCAGACCATTATGATGATGCAATAAAAGATGCTACAGTAACCGTATAATATGACTATAAATATACTGTGAGGTAATAAGCAGCAAATTTTCCATTTATTAAATCTGCACAGAAAAGTCACTGTATTTTTTACATACCTCTAGTCTCAGGGACTGGAAGTGAGTGGACGTGACCAACCGGAAACAGTGGACGGGAGCAGAGATAGTGGGCATGACCGGCCGGACTTAATAAACAATTTTTAAGTCCACATAGTCATGGAGTTCTATACAATAGAAACAGTGGTATGGGTGATGCAGCCGGGGGGGTAGGGTTGGGGGGGGGGCGCGAAGCCCCCCTTGCATAAAGTGGAATACTTGCGACTTAGTTGGTCGGTGTGATGCTCGTCTTGGTGGGCATAGCCTGGCATGCAACCCATGACAAGCTTTCATTAAGCAGGAGGTGGCTTGGCCCCAGAGTCCCACTTCTATTTTGAGAACTCCAAGACTACATGGACTTAAAAAATGTTAGCTAAGTCCGGCGGTCGGTCATGCCCACTATCTCCGCTCCAGCCTACTAATTCTGGCAGGTCACGCCCACTCACTTCTGGTGTCCGATACTCCAAGTCGACTGTATCTTTTACCTAGTATATGCCTTACGTTTATTTGAATTTTTTTTTTACATTTTATCACCTTCTTCATATAGTAATCTTAGCCAACATCTTGTAGTAATGTGCCCATGGTTGCAGTAATGTGACCATCCGTGTCCCCTGTAGTAAGGTGCTCATGCTTGTGGTATTGTGCCCAGTAGTATTCTGCCCATCCTTCTGGTATGTGCTCAGTAGTATAGTACCCTGTAGTATTGTGCCCATCCTTGTGCCCTGTAGTATTGTGCCCATCCTTGTAGTATTGTGGCCATCCCTGTAGTATTGTGCCCATCCTTGTAGTATTGTGCTCTGTAGTATTGTGCCCATCCTTGTAATTGTACCCTGTAGTATTGTGCCCATCCTTGTAGTATTGTGGCCATCCCTGTAGTATTGTGCTCTGTAGTATTGTAGCCATCCTTGTAGTATTGTGCCCTGTAATATTCAGCTTATCTTTGTAGTATTGTGCTCTGTAGTATTGTGGCCATCCCTGTAGTATTGTGCCCTGTAATATTCAGCTTATCTTTGTAGTATTGTGCTCTGTAGTATTGTGGCCATCCCTGTAGTATTGTGCCCTGTAATATTCAGCTTATCTTTGTAGTATTGTGTTCTGTAGTATTGTGACCATCCCTGTAGTATTGTGGCCATCCCTGTAGTATTCTGCTCATCCTTGTAGTATTCTGCTCTGTAGTATTGTGGCCATCCCTGTAGTATTCTGCCCATCCTTGTAGTATTGTGCTCTGTAGTATTGTGGCCATCCCTATAGTATTCTGCCCATTGTTTAATAATACGCAAAAAAAATAAAATCTCCTCACCTTTCCTCTGTTCCCTCTTATCAGGCTCCGAGCCCACGATCAGTATTTGCAGAGTTTTGGATGCAGCATGCTTCAGCTGCGTCCAAAACCCTGCTATGTACAGTACAAACATAGTGGATAGGATTTCTAAAAACCCTATGCCTGCTGTGCGTGTACGGCCAGCAGTGAAAATGGACCTGCGGTGCGGCTTGCAGAGGCCGCAGCATGTAAATTTATGCTGCGGAGTCAGAAGTGTCCTCCCTAGGCAAAACACAGCGAGGAGACCGCAGCGCTCCAAACCCTCATCGCGGGCACAGGCAGCTGTGGTCTCCTAAGGAGGAGACTTGCAGCCCTGCAGGTCAGGACCCGCCACGTCCAGGACGCAGCGGGTCCTGATCTTGAGCACGTACCTTACCTGCTTGTTGCAGCCTGTGATGATCGCGGCCCACAGACCCAGTGACGATCGTGGCTCTATGCTGATGGTCAGCGCTGGCAGAACTTTACTGCATTTGAATCAATTTGTGGTGCCGCGCAGAGGAGCTGTGTCTGGACTATACCAATGGCTGCGGCCTGCCAATCAGATGCAAGGAAGTGACATTGCTGTATGACGTCACCTCCTTGCATGTAATTGCCAGGCAGCAGCAACTGGAATAGAGCTGACAGCTCCTCTGCGCAGCACCGCAAATGGATTCAAATGCAGTAAAGTCCTGCTGGTGCCGACCCCCAGCATAGAGCCGTGATTGTCACGGGATCTGCGGGCCAGCAGCCAAAGGGGCCTCATGTGGCCCGCGTGTTTGAGACCTCTGTTTTAAGGCATTTTTATTACTTTTTGAAAATTCAGAAGTTTACAGACATTTCATTAGTATTTGGTAACATTGCCCTTAAATTGTATAACTTGGGTCAAAAGTTTTAGATCTCCTACCACAAGCTTCTCACAATAGTTGGTAGGAATGTGGGCCCATTCCTCCTGTGAGAACTGGTGTAACTGAGCCATGTTTGGTTACCTTGCTTACACCGGCCTTTTCAGCTTTGCTCATAAATTTTCAATAGGATTGAGATAATATAGAATATTTATTCACTTATATAGCGCAATTAATTCCATAGTGCTTTACATACATCAGCAATCAGGCCTTTGTGATGGCCGCTCCATAACATTGCCTTTGTTATCCTTAAGCCACTTTGTAACCAGTTTGGCAGTAGCTTCGGGTCATTGTCCATTTGGAAGATCCATTTCCGTCCAAGCTTTAAGTTCCTGGCTGATGTCTTCAGAAGTTGCATCTGTGTTGCCACATAATCTTTCCTCATGATGCCATCTATTTTGTGAAGTGCACCAGTCTCTCCTACAGCAAAACAACCCCCAATATGATGCTGCCACCCCCATGTTTCACAATTGGGATGGTGTTCTTAGGCTTCAAAGCTTTTCCCTTTTTCCTCCAAATGTAGCGATGGTTATTATGGCCAAACAGTTCAATTTTAGTTTCATCTGACCACAGGGCATGTCTCCAAAATGTACTGTTTTTGTTCCTTTGTGCATTTGCAAACATTAATCTGTCTTTCTTATGTTTTTTTTGAGTAATGGCTTTTTCCTGGCAGAGTGGCTTTTCAGCCCATGTTGATACAGTACCGTATTTTTCGGACTATAAGATGCACCGGACCATAAGACGCACCCTGGTTTTAGAGGAGGAAAATAGGAAAATAAAATTTTAAGCAAGAAATGTGGTCATGACACACTGTTATGGGGCGAGGATCTGCTGTTGACACTGTTACGGGGTTAATGTCCCCAAATTCTCTACTAAGGTACCCCAACCTGGTAATGATTAGAGTTGAGCGATGTCCGAGTCGAATGGTTCTCCAATTTCATGTTCGAGTGATTTTGGGGGGGTGTTCGAGTCGTTCGACGAACTCGAACGATTTGCTAAAAGTTCGGCAGTTCGAGTTAGGGGCACTTTGCACACTGCGACATCGCAGGTGCGATGTCGGTGGGGTCAAATTGAAAGTTACGCACATCCAGCATCGCATGCGACATCGCAGTGTGTAAAGCCTAGATGATACGATTAACGAGCGCAAAAGCGTCGTAATCGTATCATCGGTGCAGCGTCGGCGTAATTCATAATTACGCTGATGCGACGGTCCGATGTTGTTCCTCGCTCCTGCGGCAGCACACATCGCTGTGTGTGAAGCCGCAGGAGCGAGGAACATCTCCTACCGGCGTCACCGCGGCTTCCGTAGGATATGCGGAAGGAAGGAGGTGGGCAGGATGTTTACATCCTGCTCATCTCCGCCCCTCCGCTCCGATTGGCCGCCTGCCGTGTGACGTCGCAGTGACGCCGCACGACCCGCCCCCTTAACAAGGAGGCGGGTCGCCGGCCACAGGGACGTCGCACGGCAGGTGAGTGTGTGTGTGAAGCTGGCGTAGCGTTAATTTTCGCTACGCCAGCTATCACCACATATCGCTGCTGCGACGGGGGCGGGGACTATCGCACTCGGCATCGCAGCATCGGCCTGCGATGTCGCAGTGTGCAAAGTGCCCCTTACATTCGAGAACGGTTTGATCACCAAAAGCGTGGCTTTTCACACTAAGTACGTGCGCACGTTGCGTATCTGCATGCGTCCTGCGTCCCCAGCACAATCCATCTTTCCTACTCACCAATCACGGGCGCCTTGTTGCACGGCTGTCACAAATCCCTGGCGGCTTTTCCTCTTTTGAAAATGGCTGCTGCTTCATTATTCACCAAGCAGCCGCCTGGAATTGCCGCATCCATTAGATGTGACAGTTCCGGGACTCTACCCCGCTGATCCCGAATTGCCCTGGTGCAATCCTGCATACAGTCCTGGATGGAGTATGCTGAGCCTTGTAGTTCTGCAGCTGCTGTCTGCTGTCTGTCTGTATGGAGGAGAGCAAATAGCAGCTGCAGAACTACAAGGCTCAGCATCATCCATCCAGTACTGTATGCTGGAGGGAGAGGCAGGGGGAGCAGAACTACAAGGCTCAGCATGCTCCATTCACTAGTGTATTCAGGAGAGCAGACAGCAGCTGCAGAACGACAAGGCTCAGCATATTCCATCCAGGACTGTATGCAGGAGTTTCTTGCCCCCCCAAAAAGGACATTTTTGTGTACTCACCATAGAATGTCTTTCTTGGAGCCTTTCATTGGGGGACACAGACAGTGGGTTATATGGTGTCTCCAGGGGAGGCTTGACACTAGGTTTAAAAAAGAGTTAGCTCCTCCTCCCACAGCATATAACCCCAGCTAGGCGGGAACTAGCTCAGTTTGGTGTAAAAGCAGTAGGAAAAGGATAACCAAAACCACAAGGGCGGGAGCTGTGTCCCCCAATGAAAGGCTCCAAGAAAGACATTTTACGGTGAGTACACAAAAATGTCCTTTCCTTTCTCGCCTTTTCATTGGGGGACACAGACAGTGGGACGTCCAAAAGCAGTCCCTGGGTGGGAACTGAACTATTAACAGTGTATAACATCAGACTAATAGCTGACTAACAACTGCAACTGCAGTGAACTCATATCAAAACACTGTCAAGAACTGAGCAGTGGCCACTTATAAATGGGCCACTGCCGCCTGAAGGACTTGTCTTCCAAGAGCAGCATCCGCGGAGGCATGCGTATGCACTCTGTAGAATTTTGTGAACGTGTGCACACTGGACCAGGTAGCGGCCTTGCAAAGTTGGGCCGCCGAAGCCTGATGGCGGATAGCCCAGGAGGCACCCACTGCTCGTGTAGAGTGGGCCCACACAGATTGAGAAGGAATGGCACCTCGTGCTTTGTATGCCTCACAGATGGCAGTCCTGATCCATCGAGAAATCGTGGATTTAGACGCCGGGTTGCCCTTTTTGTGTCCTACTGGGAGGACGAAGAGAATGTGTCGCCCGGGGACCAGGGGGTACTCAGATCTGGGCCACGGGGTCACTTCTGTGGGTATCACGGTGGCGTGACCCGGTCTGTGATCCCAGGCTCCACAGTAAAAGGGGATTTGGTAAGGGAGATTGTCCGTGACGCCACCCACGGTTGAGGTGATTGTGGACACCACCGCTGCTCTTTATGGGGATCCCGGGAGCGGTGACAGGGAGCAGCTTAGTTGTTATTTCTCCCCTCCGTGGGTAGGGGGTTGGTTGTCCCGGGGCCCGGTGATGGGGTAAGCAGGGAGCAGGGCGCAGTGCTGCGGTGTGGTGCCCGAGGGCACGGGCGTACTCACAAGTATTCCACACAGAGTCACTGGTAAAATAGGAATTGCCGGTGTCCGCAGCCTTCGGTACGGGGTGTTAGTGTCCCACACACGGTGCAGCAGCTCCTGTTGTTCTACCCCTGCAGCCAGGTGCCTTTCTCTCCACTCTCTTCCTCCTTCTCCTCAGCCGGGAACGGGGAATACACTCCCCTGCAGTGATCCGGGTCACCCAGGTACCGGGGGCCACTACCCTGCCCGGCTACCTCTGGCCCCTTCCTCACTCACAGCCTGTCCCGGCCCTCTCGGAGCACGCTTCACTTTTCAGCCTGGGAGCTACAACTCCATGCTTCTCTTCTCTCTGTCTCTCCAAACACTCTGCTCCAGCCCCTCCCCTCTGCTCTGCTTTTTTCTTACCCTGGGGGCTGTGGTTTGTCCTGCTGCATCGGTGTGGGATCAGATTACCAAGGAGGATTAACTCTTTCTGTGACAACCTGGCTTTGCCAGGGCGTCACACACCCCCTTGGTAAAACACGGCCCGTCCTCGGGCCGTCTAGGCACCAACATTTATAAAAACTGGAAAAAGGATAAATAAACACATTACAATCATACATCTTCCCACATCGGGAGGTACGTTTTCTAAAACTTTAACCTGTTCTGCCACCCCGCACCTGCGGAGCAGATGGCCTCCTCCTGAACCTGAGGGCGTTCAACAGGGGTGACAGTCCATAAAACAGTCAACTTTTTAACTTGTGGGTAGCCGTCCATGCTCCGCTACCACTGCTGCTGCCGCCACTCCCAGTACGGGGCACTGGTTCCGTGCTCTGCCTCCTGCTCAGAAGCCAGGCCCACCTGGATGCCCTCGGCGCCGGCTACAACCGGCTTCGCTAACTGCCGAGGGCTCCATCTCTCACTGGCCTGCTCCTCCTCTCTGCAGGTGCACTCCGGCTGCTCCACAGCCGTGACGGGGTACCTGGGCGCGGCTGGCGCCACATATGGGGCAGACTTCCAATCGGGTGCCACCTCCGTTGCGGCCGGGCGGACTGCCGGAGCCGACGTCATCACCGTGGCGGCTGAGCGGACTGCCGGAGCCGGGTAAGATGTCATCGGGGTCGCGGCTACTGCTTGTCCAGGAACGGAATTAGGCAAAGTCCTGGCGTCCCTGCCTTTACAGTCCCGGTCACATGAACTGCAGTTCCTTCCTACTGCTCCCCCTTGGTACTCGGGAGCAGTCCTTCTAGCAACTTTTAAAGTTTCTCTTTCGCTTCCGGTCCTCCGGAGCTTCACTTCCGCCCGCGTTCTGAGGGGGCGGAGCCTCTTTTTCGCGCCCACCGCTTGGGGAAGAAGGCGCTGGGCGGGAGATTTTCGCGCCCAAAATGGCGGCAAAGATGGCGACTTTCAAAATTTTTGCAGCGGATCACCGCTGACAGTCCAGAATAAGGCGCACTTCCTCCAGGAAACTGGATGGGTTCGATCCTGTTCGTGACGCCAAATGTGTCGCCCGGGGACCAGGGGGTACTCAGATCCGGGCCACGGGGTCACTTCTGTGGGTATCACGGTGGCATGACCCGGTCTGTGATCCCAGGCTCCACAGTAAAAGGGGATTTGGTAAGGGAGATTGTCCGTGACGCCACCCACGGTTGTGGTGATTGTGGACACCACCGCTGCTCTTTATGGGGATCCCGGGAGCGGTGACAGGGAGCAGCTTAGTTGTTATTTCTCCCCTCCGTGGGTAGGGGGTTGGTTGTCCCGGGGCCCGGTGATGGGGTAAGCAGGGAGCAGGGCGCAGTGCTGCGGTGCGGTGCCCGAGGGCACGGGCGTACTCACAAGTATTCCACGCAGAGTCACTGGTAAACTAGGAATTGCCGGTGTCTGCAGCCTTCGGTATGGGGTGTTAGTGTCCCACACACGGTGCAGCAGCTCCTGTTGTTCTTTCCCTGCAGCCAGGTGCCTTTCTCTCCACTCTCTTCCTCCTTCTCCTCAGCCGGGAATGGGGAATACACTCCCCTGCAGTGATCCGGGTCACCCAGGTACCGGGGGGCCACTACCCTGCCCGGCTACCTCTGGCCCCTTCCTCACTCACAGCCTGTCCCGGCCCTCTCGGAGCACACTTCACTTTTCAGCCTGGGAGCTACAACTCCAGGCTTCTCTTCTCTCTGTCTCTCCAAACACTCTGCTCCAGCCCCTCCCCTCTGCTCTGCTTTTCTCTTACCCTGGGGGCTGTGGTTTGTCCTGCTGCATCGGTGTGGGATCAGATTACCAAGGAGAATTAACTCTTTCTGTGACAACCTGGCTTTGCCAGGGCGTCACAAGGGCATCGGACTTGCGCAACGGCGCTGTTCTGGAAATGTAGGTCCGCAGAGCCCTGACAAGATCGAGAGTGTGAAGGGCTTTTTCAAAGGAGTGGACCGGGGCTGGGCAGAATGACGGCAACACAATGTCCTTGTTCAGGTGGAAAGAGGATACGACCTTCGGAAGGAAGGCGAGGGAAGGCCGAAGGACCACCTTATCATGATGGAATACCAGATAAGGTGAGCGACAGGAAAGAGCTGCCAGTTCGGACACTCGCCTGATAGAGGTAATAGCGACTAAAAAGGCCACTTTCCAAGATAGTCGCTGAAGAGAGATTTCTCTCAGAGGTTCGAAAGGAGGAAGCTGAAGAGCTCCCAGAACCAGATTCAGATCCCAGGGATCTAAGGGGTGGCGATAAGGAGGGACCAAATGCGCTACCCCTTGAAGAAAGGTACGGACCTGAGGGCGAGAAGCCAGCTGCTTCTGGAAAAAAAACGAAAAGGCAGAAACTTGTCCTTTAAGGGTACTGAGAGCAAGACCCGAGTCCAGACCGTCTTGCAGAAAAGCAAGGACAGTAGGGATTGAAAAGGTCAGGGGCGACCAATTATGACGGTCACACCAGGAAAGATAGGTCTTCCAGGTCCTGTGGTAAATGCTGGTGGAGGAAGGCTTCCGAGCATTGAGCATGGTATGAACTACCCTGGAAGAAAGACCCCATTTGGCTAGAATCAGGGACTCAAGCGCCACGCCGTCAAATGCAGCTGTGCTGTATTCTGGTGGAATATTGGACCTTGCGACAGAAGATCCGGGCGGTCGGGAAGACGCCAGGGACTGTCGCTGAGAAGTTGGAGGAGCTCTGGGTACCAGGCTCTCCTGGGCCAGTCCGGGGCCACGAGGATCACCGGGATTCCCTCCGCTTTGATTTTCTTGATTACTCTCGGAATGAGAGGAAACGGAGGGAAGATGTAGGGCAGGCGAAACTGTGACCATGGAAAGACTAGGGCGTTGGAGCCGAGCGCTAGCGGGTCTCTCGACCGAGATATGAAGGGACGTATTTTGGCATTCATTCGAGACGGCATGAGGTCCACATCCGGGAGTCCCCAGCGAAGAGTGATCTGATGGAACACTTCTTCGTGGAGGGACCATTCCCCTGCCGCTAGCCCTTGCCTGCTGAGAAAATCTGCGGCCCAGTTGTCTACCCCTGGGATATGGACGGCTGAAATAATGGGGATGTGCTTCTCTGCCCAAAGAAGAATCCTGGATACCTCCCCCATCGCTGCCTTGCTGCGAGTTCCTCCCTGACGGTTGATGTGATCCACGGCCGTGGCATTGTCTGACTGGATCTGAACAGGGAGGCCCAATAGTAGGGGTTGAAAATTCTGAAGGGCCAAAAATATGTCTCTGATCTCCAGAACATTGATGTGCAGGGAGCGCTCGGAAGGAGACCAGCGTCCGTGAACAGTGTGGTGGAGAAACACCGCCCCCCAGCCTATCAGGCTGGCATCCGTCGTGACTACTTGCCAGTGGACCGGGCGGAAGGACTTCCCTTGAGATAGGGATGAGGCTTGAGTCCACCAGACGAGGGAGCTGAGCGCAACCCGAGATAGGCGGACTGACCGGTCCAGGGAAGCTGGATTCTTGTCCCAGGAGGATAGAAGATGCAGTTGTAGAGGGCGCAGATGGAATTGGGCAAAGGACACGGCTTCTATGACCGCCACCATCTTGCCTAACACTCTCATTCCATTCCGAAGGGATGTGTGACGGCGAGAGCGGAGGGATTGGGCGGCCCGGATCAGGGAAGACTTATTGTCTTCTAGAAGAAAAACCCGGGACTGGGCCGTGTCTATCAGCATACCTAGAAAGGTGATGCGCTGATGAGGAATTAGGGATGACTTGTTGAAGTTGATAAGCCACCCTAGCCTTGACAGCGTGTCTAGGCAAATCTGCACGCTTTCTGAGCAAACGTGAGGAGAGCTCCCTTTGACAAGAAGTTCCAAATAGGGAACAACCAGGATGCCTCTGGGGTGTAAAATGGACATGACGGCCGCCATGACCTTTGTGAAGACCCGAGGCGCAGTGGCCAGCCCAAAGGGGAGGGCCCTGAATTGGAAGTGACGGTGTCCTACGGCAAAGCGAAGGAACCGTTGATGAGAGACACATATGGGGATGTGTAAATAAGCATCTTGAACGTCTATGGAAGCTAGGAATTCTCCAGGTTCCATGGCGGCTAGTACTGCTCTCAATGATTCCATTCGGAAAGTTTGAATCCGTACGAATTTGTTTAGCCGTTTGAGGTCCAAGATAGGGCGGACAGAGCCATCTTTTTTGGCAATGACAAAAAGGTTTGAATAGAAACCTTTGCCGCGCTGTTCCAGGGTTACTGGAATGATAATGTTTGCTTTCTGTAAAGAGACTATGGCCTGAAATAAGGCCTGGCTTTGTGTTTCAGACTTTGGAAGACGAGAACGCAGAAACCTGTTGTCCGGCAGGGAAAAGAAATCGATCTTGTAACCTGAGGTGACGATTTCTCGAATCCAAGCATCGTGAGTGTGGTCTAGCCAGATATCCCGGAAAAGCAGAAGCCGCCCTCCCACAGGAGTCGGATCTGCGGGATACCTGGCGTCATGCTGAGGGGGCCTGTACAGTGCGAGGTCCTTTGGGTTTAGGTTGCTTGGAGTAGGAACGCCAAGAAGAGCCCCTTGAGGGACCGGATCCTCGATCTGAGTGTTGTGACGGTCCGTGGGCCGATGGTTTTTGTGGGGCAGACCGAAAGGACTGCCTGCGCCAAGAAGACTTTTTGAAATTTCTGGCTACAGGTCGCTTTTGTGGTAGAATGGTACTTTTACCACCTGTCGCCTCAGATATGAGCTTGTCCAGGGATTCACCAAATAGACGAAGACCCTGGAAGGGAAGTGTGGACAGGAACTTCTTGGAGGCACTGTCCGCATTCCATATTTTTAGCCACAGAACCCTGCGGGTGAAGACAGCATTGGCTGCCGTTAGGGCTGACCAGCTAGCTGCATCTAGGGAGCCATGAAGCAAATAATTAGAGGCGAGAGAGAACAAATCAAGAATCTCAAGAGCCTCCGGAGGAATATTGCAAGGGCGAAGCAACTTGCGGAGGTTCCTACTCCACACGCTCATAGCTTTTGCCACCCATGTCATGGCAAACAGGGGGCGCAGAGAGGAGCCCGAAGCCTGGAAAATAGATTTGACCGCAGCCTCAACTGCGCGGTCGGACGAGTCCTTGAGAGACGCGTTGTCTGAAACAGACATAACCGTGTGTTTAGCCAGTCTGGATACTGGCGGATCCACAACGGGGGGTACCAACCAGGGCTTAACCATTTCCAGAGGAAAGGGATAAGCGAATGAAGAGCAGGATTTTTTGTTAAACCTCCTATCAGGGTGATCCCACCGTTTAGATATGATTTGATGAAAAATCGGATCCTGGGCAAAGGACTTAGGAGGCTTCTTGGCTCGCTTGATTGCCGACTGAGAAGTCGGGTCCGAGGGCTGATCAGAAATCGACAGAGAGTGATTGACAGCCGCTATTAAAGTGTCTTCCATATGCCTAGACTCAGAAGGGACATCTGAATCAGAGTCAGAGTCTCGGGAATCGTGACTACTAAAGGTCACGGAGTCTGAGTCAGACTGACCATCGTGTGAGTCAGACGAGGCGGAGCGGTCGCAATGGCGCCTTTTGGAGACAGCCTTTTTACGTACTGGGGATGATACCCCAGACGAAGGCGGGCTTCTCTGGGGGAGCTGAGCCGGGGGGAGGCTGTGGGAGCCTGTGGAAGGCTGGGATATCTGAGCGGTCAGGTCATCTAACCTTTTAGACATCAGAAGAGCCCATGCAGGGATAGCCTCATCAGACGGGGGTGCTGCCTGAATGGCGGCCGGGGCCGAACCCACAGATTGCACGACCCCCTGGTCCGGCAACGTCTGTTGTGATATTGTAGTAGGGGCATCGCAGCCCCGGCATAGTGGATAGCTTCGACCATTTGGAAACAAGCTTCCACAGGTGGTACAAGCATAGTACAGGTCCATAGAGGATGCCTGGGAAGCTTTATCACCCTTGCGGTTTTTACGCATGTCAGCAACAAACGTACAATTATACTGTGAGCCTCTAGCAGTATTACACTACTGTGGGTGAGGAGCTAGTAGCAGTATTAAAAAGGGACTGCTATACAGAGCTGGTATATACCAATAGTAAAGCGGCATACACTGCCAAACAGTCAGTATATACCTGCAGGCACAGTCAGTATATACCACTAAAAGCTGATATACACCGCCAGCCAGCAGGCACACACCGCTAGAAGACAGCGATATACCGCTGAACAGAGCGGTATATAGTGCTGCAGAGTTGCAGAGCCAAGGAGGCGATCTCACCCGTGTCTGCTCCCCACGTGTAATGGCGTCCAGTGTTCTCTGGCAGCATGGAGGGGAGAGACGGCCCACTAGAGGGAGCGGCTTCTAGAGCAGTGGAGGGGGCGTTGCTAAGAATGCAGGCCGACGCCGGGAGCTAAATTAATGATGCTTCCCCGGGATCACGGCCTGCATCGCCCCACCGGCGCCTCCTCCGGCGGCAGTTGGATGCAGGGGACGGGTACACGTCGTCTCCCTACCTGCTCTTGCTCCGTCTGAAGACGCGTTGGTCCTGGGATGCGGAGATCTCGGGGACGCATCTTCGGCTCAAGGCTAGCAGATGCTCGGCTCTGCCTAACACTCTGGAGCTACCTCCGTGAGGTGCTTCCAGGGAGCCTGGAGGGGTACGCAGACCCGACCACTTGGGCGCGAGGAAAGACTGACGGCTTTTGCACGCCAGGTTTCCTCTGCCCGTACACGGGGGGAACGCGGGTGGCAAGGCACCCTAGTATTGCCCCTATCAAAAATAGAATGAATAAGAAAAGAAAAACAAAATAAAAAGTAAAAATAAGCTGGCCTGAGGCACCTCTGGTGGAGCTCAGTCCAGACATGTCAGCCTCCCTGCTGACACTATAAAAAAACTGAACTAGTTCCCGCCTAGCTGGGGATATATGCTGTGGGAGGAGGAGCTAACTCTTTTTTAAACCTAGTGTCAAGCCTCCCCTGGAGACACCATATAACCCACTGTCTGTGTCCCCCAATGAAAAGGCGAGAAAGGAAAAATGACGTGGGCTTCGCCATATTTTTGTATGCTAGCCAGGTACAGCAGGCAGGTACGGCTGCCCCCAACCCCCAGCTGCCTATTTGTACCCGGCTGAGAACCAAAAATATAGGGAAGACCTTTTTTTTTAATTATTTCACGAATTTCATGAAATAATTAAAAAAAAATATGAAGTGGGCTTCGCCCAATTTTTGTGTCCAGCCAGGTACAACTAGGCAGCTGGGGATTGGAATCCGTAGCACAGGTTGGCCCGAGCGTTCTAGGCCCCTCTGCTGCGAATTGCAGTCAGCAGCCGCCCCAGAAAATGGCGCTTTCATAGAAGCGCCATCATCTGGCGCTGTATCCAACTCTTCCAGCAGCCCTGAAGCCAGGTGGCATGCTGGGTAATAATGGGTTAATACTAGCTTTGTTTTACTAGCTAGTATTAAGCCATAGATTCTTAATGTCAGGCAAGTTTGACCCGGCCATTAAGAATCTCCAATAAAGGGTTAAAAAAAAAAAGACACCACACAGAGAAAAAATACTTTAATAGAAATAAATACACAGACACATTAGAGACTCCATGTTTATTACTCCCTGTCAGCCCTCCACGATCCTGCTCTTCTGTCTTCTTTCTCCTTCAACCCATGCAGCTCTGCTACATTAGACAGCACTGCATGGGAGGAAGACGCTGCTGCTCCTTGCAGTCTAATCACTCAGTGAGTGAGCAGAGGCTGCGGGCTGTAAGCGGTGACGTCACAGCTGCCACCGTTACTATAGCAACGACAATCTCCGATCACGTGATTCCCGCTGCCGCTATTTACCGGCTGTGGCAGCCAGTCCTTGCATGTAGGCCGACTCTGTAAAGAGCGCCCACATGCAGGAACGGGGAAGCCGACCATGTGCCAGAGCATTTTGCAGGTACACGGAGATGCTGGAACGAGCACCGCGTACCGGAGAGATGCACTGACAGGACCTAGCATAATGTCTAGCCATGTTACCAGTCTGTAGCCAATGAGATAATAGACACGTGACTGGTCACATGCTATTTTGACGTCATGGAAGATCCTATCATCAGTGCTGGTTACCGGGAGGACGCAGCGATTATCAGAAGGAAAAGCGGCGGGAGACAGAGTGCAGGACGCGTCACGGGGACCTGTAATTTTAATGACAATGTTTATTAACTGTATTTGTACATGTATAATGTGTTTTTATGTGTTTGCCTGCCATTGTTTTCAATGGGGTTCAAATTGGTTCGTCGAACGTTCGACGAACTTGTCCTCCGTTCGACGAACCGAACTCGAACTCTAGGGGGGTGGCTCATTTCTAGTAATGATCCTACTGCCTTGTATATACAGTATATGTCCCTCACCCTGGTATAGCCCACATCCTGCTATATACCGTCATCCTGGCATATGGCCGCATCCTGCTATATACTGGCATATGGCCGCATCCTGCTATATACCCCATCCTGGCATGTGGCCCCATCCTGCTATATACCTCCATCCTGCTACATACCTCCATCCTGCTATATACTGCCATCCTGCTTATATACCCCATCCTGCTCATATTGCCCCCATCCTGCTCATATACCCCAATCCTGCTCATATACCCCAATCCTGCTCATATACTCCCATCTTGCTTATAAACCCCCATCCTGCTTATAAACCCCCATCCTGCTCATATAACCCCCATCCTGCTCATAATATACCCCATCCTGCTCATAATATACCCCCATCCTGCTCATAATATACCCCCATCCTGCTCATAATATACCCCCATCCTGCTCATAATATACCCCCATCATGCTATATACCCTCATCCTGCTATATACCCCCATCCTGGTATACAGCCCGCATCCTGTGGCACATAAAAAGAAAAAATAAACGTTCAAACTCACCTTACCTAACTCCCTGCAGCATCGCTCCTCCTCCGTCTGTGTCAGTAGCAGCGCCGCTGGAGTGTGGAGCCGGCCACGATCCCTGCAGCACCGCGATGTCCTCCTGTCTGTGCCGGCGGTGGCTGCGTGTGGACACGTGCGCACAGCGATGACATCATTGCTGTGCGCACCGCTAGCCTCCACACAGCTGCCGCCGGCACAGACAGGAAGACATCGCGGTGCTGCAGGGATCGTGGCCGGTGAGTATACTGATTCACTACACCCCGCGCTGATGATGATGCGCGGGGAGCAGTGAATACAGCCGCATATGATCACTCTAGGCTGTAGTTGCCAGGGCCTATCATGCGGGCAGACTGTTTAATATGCGCCCATTTCCCGCCCATCACCCCGCCCACCAGTCAGCGCCGGCTTCAGCGCTGAGAGATGATGGGCGAGATGATGGGTGTGCATATTAAATGAGCGGGCCCACGTGGTCACGGCAGGCTGCTACAGCCTGCTCGTGCCCCCGATGACCCGTTCCACAGCAGCACCCTCATTCCCCGCAGCCCTACATTTAGACTATAAGACGCACCCCCCACTTTCCACCAACATTTGGGGGGAAAAAAGTGTGTTTTATAGTCCGAAAAATACGGTACTCGTTTCACTGTGGATAATTACACAATCTTACCAGCATGTTCACAAGGTCTTTTGCTTTTCTTCTTGGGTTGATATGCACATGTCTGTCCAAAGCATGTTCATCTTTGGTACACAGAACCTGTTCCCTTCCTCAGCGGAATGATGGCTGGACATTCCCATCTTGTTTGTACTTGCGTATAATTGTATGTGCAGATGAACGAGGCACCTTCAGGTATGTGGAAATTGCACCCAAGGATGAACCAGACTTCTGCAAGTCCATAATTCTCTTCCTGAGATCCTGGTTGATTTCTTTTGACTTTCCCATCATGCTACACAAAGAAGCAGTGTGTTTCAGGTGTATATGAAAATACATCCACAGATGTGTCTCTAATTAACTCAGATGTTGCCAATAAACCAGAAATAATAAATCAGACGCTTCCAAAGATATGACATCATCATATGGGTTGTCCCATATTGTTTAAAGTAAGGAAGGACCCCGGCACACAGTACAAGAGAAATTGGACAATCCAGGTATGGTATGCTTGGATGATTTTTATTTTCACAATTAAACGGTACTGCCCGACGTGTCGGCTCGCACAAGAGCCTTCATCAGGGACAGATAAGTACTGGGACATGCATGATACAAAAAAGAAAAAACAAGAAATGATTTACAATTACATCATGACAAGGCATCAAGTGTCAAAAAATGAGAAAACAACATATTACCTATTGGGGAGATGTGAAAGGAAGGGGAAGGTGTCGCAATGTGAATGTTAAGAAGTGGTGAGGATATATACAGCCGTATAAGATGTGAGTAGAATAAGAGAATTGTAAATTAAGAAAGGAAGGGGAGAGGAAAGATGGGGAAAGAAAAGGAAGAGAGGAAAAAAAGGGGGGAAAGGAGGGGGAAGAAACGGAAGAAGAGAAAGAAGGAAGGGAGAACAGGAAGGCTCAAGGGAAAAAATGAGCAAGAGGGGAAAGGGGAGGGATCTGAGAGACATACCCGTATTTATGAAGTTCAGGGAAAAGTTCCTAGTAGCACCTTGGAGGCCAGAAAGTTAAAGTGAAGTCTGAGAAAGGAAAGAGATATATAATATACAGAGGACTATAGCTGGTAAGGGCGGAAAAATGTCAATAAGGATAGAGCATGGTATAACTTACATGTGAGTAGTCAAGGAGAACACTTTGGAATGGAAGAATATATGTTACTGTGAAAAAGGGGAGAGGGAGGAGGAGAAGTGATAGTTCATGAGGAATAGGTAATTGGAATAAAGAGCTGATATAATAGCAAAGAGAACAGGGCATAAATATTGGATACATACCAGTAGAATACTGTCATATAGTGTAGATAGGGCTCACATAGGTAGATGAAGAGATGGATAGATGCTGCTTTATGAATAACAAAGGTGATAATCTGTGATGATGTGGTGGAGAAATTGAAACATAGATAGGTCTGTTATAAGGGATAAATACCAATAAGTGGCGACCTGAGTATATGTAGTATGATAACCAATCATACGTGGTATGTTAGGTAAACCACACAATGCGTGAGGACTTGTTGTACTGGAATAGAGAAATAGCCTAAGTAAGAGGATGTGTGACTAATGTTGGGAAAAGGGAAAAAGAAGAACATACCTAATGGTGAGAGCACCAGAGAAATGCCTGCAATAACATAAGGACATTGTGTTATAAAAACGGCAAGACCAGAAGCAGAGCTTGTAGTGTAGCAGCAGGAAGACATCTTACCTATCGCAGCATAGTGGATGTGAATATGTGGAGGGAGCCCAGGGACAGGGTAGAGAGAGGGACTATATATACTGGCCGGATGTAAACCATTGGTGGCAGCGGAGGATACACTATGCTGCGATAGGTAAGATGTCTTCCTGCTGCTACACTACGAGCTCTGCTTCTGGTCTTGCCGTTTTTATAAAGGTGCAGGAGAAAGGTGGAAACCACCAACCTGTTAAGGGAGAAGCTGCAGCCGGCTGCAGGCACTGTTCATCACCTCGTTTGGTTTACCAGAGACTCCAGTGTACTGTGTCATAGTGAGTACACCAGTGCCTTCGGGCCGCGCACCGCGCCGTACCACACCAGCACCCAGCACGCGCCCATCTCCATCGCCTCAGCACCTTCCCTCGGGCCCCCGGGACCATCACTCCCCTACTCACAGAGGGGTCAACACCAAGCTGCGCAACACCGTCCCCGGGAGGCCTAGTCAATGGCAGTGGTGGTGTCCATCCATTCACCACAACCCGTGGGCGGCGTCACAAACTTAAATCCCCTACCAACCACCGCGGCCCCAGCCGTGGAACTCCCCACCGAAGTCCCCACGTGTAGCGCCAACCCCCTTGCAGAGCGACGTGACCCCCTGGTCCGTGAGGAGCTCGAGCCACCCACCGTACGAGCACGGATCCGAGCGGCTCGGCGGCCGGCCGAGCTCGCGGGGCGGTACAATTACAGGCAATGAAAACATTACATGTGCCTGAAAATGGAATAAATTAAAAACATAAGCTCAAGGCGCAAAAAATAAACTATCACTGGGTCCCAGATCCTGAAAAATAAGAACGCTACGGGTCTCAGAAAATTGCAACAAAAGCGCAATTCTTTTTTTGAACAAACTTCTGAATTTTTTTAACCATTTAGATAAAAACTAATATTATACATGTTTGGTATCTACAACTGTGTACTGACCTAGGGAATAATACTGCTAGATCAGATTTCCTATATAGTTAACAAGTGGAAGGAGAAAAAAAAAACACCACACACCATTGTGGAATTTCCCTTTTTTCACAATTTCTCCACATTTGGGATTTTTTTTCCTGTTTTCCAGTACACTACATGGTAAAATAAATGAGGTCATTCAAAAGTACAAACTGTTCCGCAAAAAAATAAGCCCTTCTATGGCAATACTGATGGGGAAAAAAAATAAAGTTATGGCTCTCAGAAGGTGAGAAAAAAACAAAAATGAAAAATCGCCCGGGGGTGAAGGGATTAAAATCCCCACTTCTCATAAAGCAATCAACATTCCTCATTCTCCCCCATATAGTAATTGTCACCCATCCTGGGCCCTTCCAATAATGCCCCCTCCTCTCCTGGGCACCCTCATAATAATGTCCTCCCACTCCGTCCTGGGCTCCTTCCTCTCCTGGGCACCCTCTTATAATAATACCCCCCCAACCCCATACTGGGCCCCTTTCTATAATAATGCCCCATCCTCTCCTGGGCACCCACTGATAATAATGTCCCCCCACTCCGTCCTGGGCCCCTTCCTCTCCTGGACACCCTCTTATAATAATGTCCCCCACCCTATAATAGTGCCCCCTACTCTCATGGATACTCTTATAATAATGCCTCCCCGAATCCCGTCCTGGGCACCCTCTTATAATATTGCCCCCCCCACACTCCATCTTGGGCCCCTTCATATAATAATGCCCTCTCCTGGGCACCCTCTTAAAATACCCTCCCCCCCTCCTGTCCTGGGCCCCCACTTATAATAATGCCCTTCCACCCCATACTTGCCCCCTTCCGATAATAAAGCCACTCTTCTGTCCTGGGCCACTTCCAGTAATTATGTTGCTGGTTCTGCTGCTCTCCTCCAACACATTTCATTTGGGAGAACAGAGTTTGATGAAGAACAATTTTTATAAGTGCCATCTTGCTCACCTTTCTGTGTGCAGCCTCATAGCTCATAAAATGGCCATCAGAACTAAACCTCCCTCCAGTCCCTTATATATAAATTGTAAGGCCGTGTCTTTAGCGGTGTCCGCCTATCCCAATTTTGCTTTGGATTTTCTGTGCTCTCTTTAACCCCTTCACCACCCGCCGGTTTTCCATTTTTTTTCTCCTCCTCTACTTCCAAGAGCCATAACTTTTTGTATTTTTTTGTCAATATAGCTATATGAGGGCTTGGTTTTTTTTGCGGGACGAATTGCACTTTTGAGTAACACCATTCTGCCCATGTTGTATTGGAAGACTGAAAAAAAATCCAAGTGCGGTGAAATTGCAAAAAAAAAAAAAGTGCAATTGCACAATTGCTTTTCGGTGTTTTTTTTTTAACTTACAGTGTTCACTTTATGTTATAATTGACCTGACAGTATGATTCCCTAGGTGAGCACGAGTTCGTAGATAACAAACATGTATAGTTCTACTTTTATCTGAGTGGTGGGGGGGGGAGGGTTGCGCCATTTTTCATGACTTGTAGCATTCTCATTTTTCGGGATCTGGTCCTCAACAACCACTTATTTCTTGTGTCTTGAACTAACGTTATTAATTATTCTATTTTTGGGTAGATGCGAAGTTTTGATCGCCTGTAATTGCATTTTAATGAAATGTTGTGGAGACCAAAAAACATACTTTTGGTGTTTGGAATTTTTTTTCTCCCTGTGCTCTTTACCGATCAGATTAATTGATTTTATATTTTGATAGATTGGGCATTTCTGAACGCAGCAATAGCAAATATGTGTATATTTTTTGTGTAAAGCAGATTTTATTCAAATAAAGAACAGGTTTACAAGTTATAGGATAGGCAACATATGATATAGAGTAGAATAACTCAAATCTTGGAGGTAATAAGTAATACAACACTTTTCTACTTGCATAATAATTCCTTTGATTACACACTTCAGGTCAGACCATCATCACCCATGTAATAGCTTTGTTTTGGAGATGATGCCCACTGGGTGACCAATAATCCACCCCCCATGCAAAAATGTATGCAGCCTCGTTTAGAAAGGGGAGGCAAAGTAGATGCACAAAGTCTCTGAGATGGCAATCCGGTCTAACTATGTAAACATAACATAAAATGTACAAGGAGGAAAGAAAGATGAGAAAAGAAGAAATGTAGGGGGGAGAGGAAAAAGAAAAGAAGGACCAAGATGATGTCTCGTCTGGGTCGTGTGCAGCCCCAGGCACTTTTGTTTTATGGAATGGACAATCACAGAGGTCTCATGCCCCCAACTGAGGCTTGAAGCCATATTACCAGGTCTGGTGTCTCTCTGTACATAATCCACGGCACCCACAGCCCACAGCCTGAACACTCGCTCCCCCGAGTCCGACGCCTGGCCGACCAGCTCCTCCATCCTATAGATCTGGTTAATCTCGGCCACCAGTTCAGCCCGCCAGGGCACTTTGTTCTGCCTCCAGTACCTTGGGATTAATCTCCTTGCCCCCGTCAAAAAATGCCTTAACAGACTTCTCTTGAAGTTGGCGATCGAGATATTGCTTAAGGATAGATAAGCCAGTACCGGCGTCGGCTCAAACCTAGTGGATGACACTTTATTCAGAAGGGCAAACACGTCTATCCAAAAATATTGTAGGAGAGGACAAGACCACCACATGTGGATGTATGAGCCTCTATCGTTTGCGCATCTCCAGCATTCTTCAGAGACAGATGGGAACATGGAATGAATTCTGGAGGGGCAGTGATACCACCTAGAAACTATTTTGTAGCCCCGCTCCTGTGACGCTACATCCAGCGACGACTTGTGGGTAAAGGGTAATATTTTTGAGCGTTCTTCACGCGTGAGGGGTCTCCCCAAATCCACCTCCCATTTTAAGAAGAAAGGGACATCATCTTCCTGTCCAGACAACTCAATCTGGAACATTTTGTACAGCAGGGCAATGGTGTTTTCCATAGGCTCTCCCCCCAGACACAGAGACTCAAAGGTCATCAAGGGCCTATAAAAGTTTGTTTGTGGTGAAAGGGAGTTAATAAAACTCTTCAATTGCTCAGAACCAAGCCAAGCTCCTGCGGGACTGCGGTAGTCAGGAAAGAAAGAATGAAGGGGCCTCATACCCACATTGGACACTAGATCCCTCATTATGGACACCATACCTCTGGACATGTGAAGAAATACGTTGCCTGTTAAATCTGTCGTGAGTAGAGAATTATTGTGTAAAGATGTCAGTGGTCCAGGTATAGTGGAAATGCCCATTGCCTATGGGACTGCTGGAAATCGCCAATAAAGAGCTCAGATATCTTCACCAGTGCCATAGACAATGAGTGGAGCAGGGGTGTGCATGCTCAGCCTTAATTGCTTTGTCTGGGTTTTCCAAAGCATTGTCCACTAACCTTTGGACTTTCCACTATTAGTACGTGGTTTCCTATTTTGTTGATAGGGTATAATTATAAATTCCTTGGGAATCCACTTTAATAAGGTTTTCTACTTTCAGAGCACCCCCACTTACCCAGATGCAGAGGTTTTTACAACCACTAGCTTTTTACTCACCCTCCCCTGGTCCAGCACTGAATCTCTGCCGCTGGCTGCTGTTGTCTGCAGTGAGAAAAGATGCTGAGCTCACTGACTGGTTGTCAACGTGTCATTAACGCTGCAAACAATAACGGCAGAGTCCGTGCTGGACCCAGGGAGAGTGAGTAGAGCACGGTTTATTGTTTTAACCCCTTCACGACCTTGGACGGATCTATCCGTCATAGATCGTGTCCCGTTAAGCCCCGCCCCCTGCCGCGGGCAGGCGGCGTGGATCGGCACACATATCAGCTGTTTTCAACAGCTGACATGTGTGCCTCCTAGCCGCGGGTGGAATCGCTTCCACCCGCGGCCATTAACCCCTTAAATCTTGCTGCCAAAGTCTGGCAGCAAGATTTAAATGCGCGCGGCCATGTTTGTTACTTACCGCCGCCCCCACCGGAAGTCACGTGTGTTATCACGTGACTATCGGTGGTTGCCATCGTAGCACAGGGTCATGTGATGACGCCTGCTGCTATGATCTTTCACTTTCATTTTCCCTCGGCCGAGAGCAGAGGGAAAACCAAAGTGAGTGAATCTGCTGATTACAGCGGTATTGCTGTGATCAGCAGATAGCGATCAGCGATCGGATTGCTGATTGCTATAGCCCCCTAGGGGGACTAGTAAAATAAAATAAAAAAAGTAAAAAAAAAAGTTTTAAAAAATAAAAAAAAAAAAAAAAAACCTAAAAGTTCAAATCACCCCCCTTTCCCCCCATTGAAAATTAAAGGGTTAAAAAATAAATAAATATACACATATTTGGTATCGCCGCGTTCAGAAATGCCCGATCTATCAAAATATAAAATCAATTATTCTGATTGGTAAACGGCGTAGTGGCAAAAAAATTCCAAACGCCAAAATTACGTTTTTTGGTCGCCGCAAGTTTTGCGCAAAATGCAATAACAGGCGATCAAAACGTAGCATCTGCGCAAAAATGGTACCATTATAAACGTCAGCTCGAGACGCAAAAAATAAGCCATCACTGAGCCATTGATCCCAAAAAATAAGAACTCTACGTGTTTCGGAAAATGGCGCAAAACGTGCGCCACTTTTATTGGACAAACTTGTGAATTTTTTTTAACCCCTTAGATACAAGTAAACCTATACATGTTTGGTGTCTACAAACTCGCACCGACCTGAGGCATCACACCCAGACATCAGTTTTACCATATAGTGAACACCGTGAATAAAATATCCCAAAAACTATTGTACGACCCCACTTTTTTTGCAATTTTTCCGCACTTGGAATTTTTTTGCCATTTTCCAGTACACTATATGGTAAAACTTATGATTTCATTTAAAAGTACAACTCGTCCCGCAAAAAACAAGCCCTCATATGGCAAGATTGACGGAATAATAAAAAAGTTACGGCTCTTGGAAGAAAAGGAGCAAAAAACAAAAACGCAAAAACGGAAAGTGCCCGGGGGCTGAAGGGGTTAAAGAGAAACCGCACCAGCAGACATGGAATTTTGAAACATTTAGTGCCATAATATAAGCTGTTTTCTAATATACTAGGCTGTAAAAATGTTCTACCGTTTCCCCATCTACCCTAACTGCTTCTTTGTTTTTTTTCTTACCTAATTTTTTGTCTGAATACTGCAGTGCATGCTGGGATACTCAAAGCATTGGGGGGAGCAGTGTCAGTGTCACTTCCACAGCGTCTGCCCCTCCCTGAAACAATGATTTACCAGTGACACTTGTTTCATGTGCGGCGCTGTCACTGCTGTCTCCCTGGGTGTTTTCCTAGTGCAGCGTCTCCCCCAGTGTCCTGAGCAATGAGAAGTGTCATTATACCCAGCGATACAGGACATCAGCGTCGCCCCACAGGTGACGCCACTGGTGTCTGCCAGTCTGGACGCTTAGCTCCTCGCACTGGGAAGAAAAAGCACAATGAAGGCCGCATAATGGCGGGCAGACAACAGCACATAGGGGTGTGACAATGCACTAGGAAGACAGCGCACGGGGGAAGGAGGCGCATGGGGATAAATGATTGCATAAGGAAAACTGCACACGGTGGGGTTGGGGGCAACACTGCACTAGTAAGACAATCAGGGGCACAGAAGTCACTGCTGACACTTTATTCCAGGGAAGAGTGTGGTGGAAGTGTGGCACCCCTGAGGTTCAGGTCGCCACAGGGTACTGCACCTCAAGTGAGGTGTTGTATCTATCTCAAGTAAGGGGGTGGTCATAACGGTTATGGGACTTCCCGATCACTGAAGCCAGCCACCTGGGGGGTGGGTTCCACTGGTGGTAGAGGAAGGCGCAACACACTCACACAGTTGAGTCCAGACCATAGTTATGGCAAGATCTCTCTGGAAAACTTGGATTTTACTGGGCTCTGAGCGTTGGAGCAGGAGCTCAGCAGGGGTACCTAACTGCTGAGGGGGACACCCTAGAAATAGGACACTCTCTCTCTCCTTCTCCTTTCACAATGCCAGTGATCACCCCTGACCGGATCTGGGATTAACCTGAGCCCATCATGGCAGTGACCAGTGTGACCAGGCTGGCAGCTGAAGTTGTGAGTAAACTACACCCTGAACCAGCAGAGATTGTGTTGGCTCAACCTTTCCAGCGCCACTGCCCTGCGCTTAGGTGTCAACGGCCAATAAAAGCCTCATCATCCACCAGGGACCCGCTTCATCATCCTGCCTGCCATAGCACCTGCCACGACGAGGAACCCAGCAGTGACAGCTATTCGCCTGACCAACGTGCGGAGCCGCCGCCCAACCTACACCCCACCTACTGTCTCCTCCCCAAAATCCTATAGAATGTAAGCCCGCAAGGGCAGGGTCCTTTTCCCTTTGTACTAGTCTGTCTACTGTAACTTGTATATGTGTTCTGTATGTAACCCCTTCTCATGTACAGTACCATGGAATCAATGGTGCTCTATAAATAAATAATAATAATAATAAATAAAAATCCCTGGTGCGGTTTGTGGAACACCTGACGCGAAGCGGCTGCAACAGGCACCACGAATGGACTGTGTTATAAAGAGACTGAAAATTAAGATGGCGGACGACAGCGTGGACCCCAAGATGGTGACGAGTGACCAGACGGAGAGAGACCCTGCCCATCGTGGGAGGCGACAGCGCTCAATGGTGCGAAAACATACTCGGTCCGGAGGAGTGGCAGCCATAAAGAGCGGAGGCACTGAAGATGAGGTCCGTCCTGGAGCAGAATGCACCCAGGTGAGAGGGGTGTGGTCACCGAAGAAACGCCTACTGGTGAGTGACCTCCAGTGTCAGCGAGGGGCGTGGCTATGGGCGCGGCTGGCGAGATGGACAAGTGACGCAGCAGGCCACTGGCACCAGAAGAGGCGGGCCCCAGGACACAAAACGTGTGTCACTAAGTCGGCTGGCGCCATTTTGTGAGATGTCAAGGAGAAAGAAAGTTGTGTGAGGAAGATACGGAGAATTCCTGAGACCCACGAGAGCTGCCGGGGATTATCCAGCTGATGACTCCAGGAGCAGTTGGTGAGCAAAACTCCGGCAGATTCATGAGCGGAGTCACTCATCTATGTCAGCTGGGGTGCCACTGCGCACCCCGCCCTGGGTCTTGTCCGCACTGAACTAAAAATACACTGCTGGGCCAGGCTGACGATGGCGGAACCGGAAGATGTGGAAGCAGCCCCTGCGGCCGGTTGAGCCCCGGAGAAAAAGACAGAGGCCCCAGCAGATGATCCAGACATGCCAGCCCTGGAAGAAATGGAGCTGAAGTCGGAGGAGGAGTCAGGCCTTGAAGAGGTAGGACCGATTGTGCCCTGGTTCCGACCTGGTGCCGCACCGTTGGAGGCCTCCGCTCCCAAATACTGCAGGGGGAGAGACATGCTGCTGAGACCCATAAGCCACGTACCTGGCAGTGAGCCCTGACGCGAGCAGGTGCCAGCAGCAGCCCTGCCCCCAAGTGACTGGGTGACAGCTTGGACCCTGCAGGATTAGGAGGCAGTTGTGAGGGAGAGAATGCAGGCGGATGCATTGGCTCGGGACTGGAAGGACGGTCCTAAAAGGCACAAATTCGATTGCCAATGCTCCTCAGGCTGGGAAGTCACTTTCAACTAGGACCAAAGGCTACGGCTTTATCGAGGAGGAGTATACCTGTCACCAGGTCTACGTCAACCGGGCCATGGTGACCAGGCCGTCTCTCCTTTCCTGGCTGCGGACCCTCTATGTGGGAGAGAGGGTCACCTTTATAAAGCTGCAATGCCGAAAGGGATGGTGCATGGTCGGGGTGACACAGCCTGCGGAGGCCGAGGCGGAGCGCATGGAGAAACGACAGAGAGCAGTAGCTGCTGAGCCAACTAGATCAGCGGCTCCGGCGGGCCTGAGAGAACAGAGGGAGCACCAGACAACCCAATGACCGGCGCGGAAACAGGCAGAACATCCGCCATCCCTTGCAGCGGCTGCAGCAGCCCCCTCGGTGATCATCACCGGAGACAAAGTCTACCAAATGTACTTGGAGAGGACCCCGGGGGAAGCAGGAGCACCCGGATGGAGCCGACCGGATGAGAAACCCATGGATATGGCGACGCCCGATGTCCCCAAATACAATTGATGCATGTAAAAAGAGGTTGACCTCAGAAAAGAAGAAGGCTGGAAGTGGCTGAGGACAATTGAAAAATTGCCAGTTTGTGGACGGGGAGGCCAGTTCCCGACTGCCCTCCTGTGAGAAAAAGTTAAAGGGGTTGTCCGACATAACAAAAATGTTTGAGTTTAAGCTAATCTGTGCTGTATTGTCATATTAATCACCCCTACATTGTTATTTTTTGTTTTCTAACTTTTGTTCCTCTTGAATTATCTCTTTATTCTGTGCAGCTTCTTGTTTACATTCAGCTCCAGCAAACTGACCACCTCCTGTGCAAAACCTCCCAGTCACAGCTGGCACCGCCCGGCCTCAGTGTCCAGCCCCACCCCAGTGTCCAGCCGCACCCTCTGTCCGCCCCCTGCACACACATTCCCTGTCAGTATATTCTGCCCCAGCACTGACCTCTCATCACTACACGGCAGGACACTACAGGGCAGGACACTGCAGTGCAGCACATTACAGGACACTACAGGGCAGCACATTACAGGACACTACAGGACAGGACACTACAGGGCAGGACATTACAGAACACTACAGGACAGGACACTACAGGGCACTACAGGGCAGGAGACAAAAGGGCAGCACATTACAGGACAGGACACTACAGGGCAGGACACTACAGGACACTACAGGGCAGCACACTACAGGGCACTACAGGGCAGGACACTACAGGGCAGATCACTACAGGGCAGCACATTCCAGGACACTACAGGACAGGACACTACAGGGCAGCACATTACAGGACACTACAGGGCAGCACACTACAGGGCACTACAGAGCAGCACATTACAGGACAGGACACTACAGGGCAGCACATTACAGGACACTACAGGGCAGCACATTACAGGACACTACAGGACAGATCACTACAGGGCAGCACATTACAGGACACTACAGGACAGGACACTACAGGGCAGCACATTACAGGACACTACAGGGCAGCACACTACAGGGCACTACAGGGCAGGACACTACAGGGCAGCACATTACAGGACACTACAGGACAGGACACTACAGGGCAGCACATTACAGGACACTACAGGGCAGCACAGTACAGGACACTACAGGACAGGACACTACAGGGCAGCACATTACAGGGCAGGACACTGCAGGGCAGCGCACTACAGGACACTACAGGACAGGACACTACAGGGCAGCACACTACACGGCAGATCACTACAGGACACTACAGGGCAGGACACTACAGGACACTACAGGGCAGGACACTACAGAGCACTACAGGGCAGGACACTACAGGACACTACAGGGCTGCGCACTACAGGGCAGCACACTACACGGCAGCGCACTGCACGGCAGCGCACTGCACGGCAGGGCACTACAGGGCAGGGCACTACAGGGCAGCGCACTACACTACAGCATTGCAAATAACAGCCCCACATCGGGCTCTGCACCCCACACCACATCGGGCTCTGCACCCCACACCACATCAGGCTCTGCACCGCATACACACACATCGGGCTGTGCACCGCATACACAAACATACATACACACACACACACATCGGGCTGTGCACCGCATACACACACACACACACACCACCCCATAGGGAGTACATACTCACCCGTCATCGGTCCCCGCCGCTCCTGCACGTTCGCGCGCTGTCTGTGCTCTAGACATATCAGCACAGTGGTGACTTCACCGCTGTGCTGAAGAGAGTTCAGACAGCGTGCAAGATGAGAAGCAGCGCTGCGCTGCTTCTCATCAGCACTTTCAAATGTACCGGCATCTGTGATCTGTGATGCCGGTATATTTGAATGTGTGATCCTGAGCAGGGGGGCCGGTGCTGGAGCTGACACCATGGCAGCTGCCGCCAGGCCCCGCCGCCAGGTCACGGACCCCCACAGCAGTGCAGGGGGAGGTGCGGGGGAATGTGTGGGAGGGTGCAGGGAAGGGGGGCGGGGCTCATCGCACTGTACAGCCCAGCAGGGAGGCGACATGCTGTTTCCACATTTGCATGTCAACATGGCCCTGCCCATGTAGACATGAAATGACCGGAAGCAGCAAAATCGCGGCAGGAGCGGTCACATGACCGCTCTGAGCCGGGGGAGAGGGGCTGACAGCAGGGCAGGTAAGTGGTCTCTATCTACTTACCTGCCCCAATGTAGCCCCATAGGGAAATAATAAAAAAAAAGCAAATTAAGCCGGATAACCCCTTTAAAGGCCATGAGCCTCTGTTGGGCTGAGATGTTGCCCTGTGTGAGCCAAGGGATAATATGATAACCCTCGCGGCCGGACAAGGCCAGGTTTTTGCTTTTGATTATTGTGGAGGGATGTTGTAATACCCCTCGTGGTCTGAACTGTGTGTTTTTTTGTTTCCCCCCAATCCAAGCTCGGCACATGTTGCGCCCCCCTGCTGGATTTGGGAACTCTGCCAGCCCTTGGGGCAGGAGGAAGACTGTGACTTCGGCCCAGGAGTCCCTTGCAGCTCTCATGGACTTGGCCCATTTTGCCCCTGTGGACTAATCATGTCCTGTTTATGGACGTTGCCCCCTGGACTTAGTCCTGTCCTGTTTCAGGACAAAGTCCATGGGGGGAAAAGTCCATGGCCCCTGAGAGACTGAGCCCTATCCTGTGCAGCATGGAGGAGGGAAAAGTGAAACGGATGACCCGATGTGCTGGCCAGGTCAGGAAACAGGACAGTGTTTTTCAGTTTGTGCCCCCAGAACTTTGTGGATGAATTTTTCTTAAAGAAATATGCCCCCCACTTTGCAGTTGGTGGGAGATAATGACAAAACAATTTTGTGGGTAATCAAAGTCCCAAACAAAGAGACTGCTTCCTTGGACTGAGTGGGGTACTGTTGTTGGCCACAGTCCTCATGTTTAAATCAAGAAATGTTTTGATACTGTTTTAAGTGTAGAATGTGTGCATGCTTTTATGTTTTTCAGATGCCCAGTTGGTCGGGAATGACCAAGGTTAAAGAGGGGAGGGATATAAGAGGGTTACCCATGGTCAGTACTCCCCTGAAGACATCGTGCGCTGCATTGCCAATGTATATTGTGTAAGTTTTATGTGAGTTGTGCCACAATTCTGTCGCTGTGACAAGGTGGCATTGGGCTCCCTATTTGCTAGGAGGGAGTCTTGCACAAGAGATGCAGGACTAGGAGTTTTGGTGTAGCAGGCCTCATAGCATAGGGGTTGGGAGTTCCCGAGTTAGTAAGGGTATGTGTGCAACTTGCGTTCTTGATTTGACAAAAAAAATTGCACCCTCTGGCAGACTTTGACAATTGCAAACACTGCGCTTGACAAAAAAAAATGCATCCAAAACGCAAGCATTTTGGATGCGTTTTTGACAGGGTGAGTTTTTTAAAGGAGAAATAAAATATGATAGATTAGGATAATTGATAGATAGAAGAGATAGAAAAAAATAAAAATAATAGTTAGATAGAAAGAATATATAGAATAGACAATAAGAAAGAATATATAGAATAGATAGAAAGAAATAACAGAATAGCTCGAAAGAGTGACAGCTAGCTTTTCCAGCTGTTTTTTTTATTTTTTGGGGTAAAAAAAATTGAATTGGGGCCCCCCTATTTTTCTTATCTAGCACAGGAACAGCAGAAGCTGCGGGCTGCAACCCTCAGCTGTGTGCTGTACCTTGGCTGGTTCTGAAAAATAGAGGAGATCCCACACTTTTTTTAGTGATTTTTTTTTTTCTTTTTAAAAAATGACATGCGGTCACCCCCATTTTTCTAAAACCAGCCAAGGTACAGCAGCCAATCTGGGGCTGATATTATTAGGGTGGGAAGGGCCATCGTTATTTGGCCCTTTCCAGCCTAACATTGCACCAATTCTGGCTGAAGGACTACAGCTATGACCGCAAATCACCTGAGTGACGGCACCGCTGATCGTGCTGCTCACTTCAGTCACTCGGGTGATTTGCCGTCACGGGTGGAGGACTCCTGCTGTGACCGGAAATCACCTGAGTGACAGCACCGCTGATTGCGTAGCTCACTTCAGTCACTCGGGTGATATGCTGTCACAGATGGAGGACTCCAGCTGTGGCAGCAGCTAACCTGAGTGACGTCACTGCTGATAGCGCTACTCACTTCAGTTGCGGCCTGAACCTCACAGCGGGCAGTTTTGTTCTATGGCGCTCGCTGTGAGGGTCAGATTTAGCAGTGCTGGAAGCGTCGTGGGACCTTGTGTGGATTATGTCCGACCTGGTGGGAAGGTTGGAAGGTTAATAAAGTGATGAAAGAGAGTGCTTTTGTTGGTATATGCAACAGATGAGGACTTCTTTGTATATGTGTGACGGAGGACTTTATGCTGATCTAACGGTAGATGGCGATGTTGTGTAAAGTTTCCTTACTCACTGTATTGTAAAAAGTCTTTTCTTTTCTTCCTGGTTTCATTTTTCACTTCCTGATGCAATGCTGTATGACTGTGCAAATCATTACCTCATGTTCTCTCAGAAGTAAAGAGCTTGTTATCCCATGTAATCTGCTCTGTGAACTTTGTTCTGCAACTGGGAAGCTAGAAGCTGTGCAACAGCTTTTTTGTCTTTTATTTGAAATAAAGGATTTTTCTGTGTTAGTGTTTATTTACTTTCACTTACAAATTAGTGATGAGGGGGAGTCTCATAGACGCCTGCCATGACTAATCTAGGACTTAGAGGCTTCCATGGGCTTCCATTAACTCCTTATTACCCGGATTGCCACCGCACCAGGGCAATCAGGATGAGCTGGGTAAAGTGCTGGGACTGTCACATCTAACGGATGCGGCAATTCCGGTTGGCTGATATTTTTAGGCTAGGGGGCTCCCAATAACGTGGGTCTCCCAGCCTGAGAATACCATCCCTCATCTGTGAGGTTTTATCTTGGTTGGGTTTCAAAATGGAGAGGGACCACACGCCATTTATTGTTTGTTTGTTTTTTAATTATTTATTTATTTTACTATATGATATAGACCCGCCCACCGGCATCTGTGATTGGTTGTAGTCAGACAGCTGACACTCAGCATTTGGTTGCAGTCAGACGCGCCCCATCATAGGCGTCGGTGGGCGGGGAAGCAGTCAATATGAAATGAGCCTAATGAGCGGTCGGCACTTTCAGAAGCAGAGGAAAGGCGCTGCAGGAGTAGCGTGACACCTACGCCAGTAAATGGTGAGTATGAAGCGGAGAGAGACAAAGAGAGACAGAGAGAGAATGGAGAAAAGTTGGTGACCTGCGTTTTTGTTGACAAAGAAGGGAATTTTGTTACTTACCGTAAATTCCTTTTCTTCTAGCTCTTATTGGGAGACCCAGACGATTGGGTGTATAGCTACTGCCTCTGGAGGCCACACAAAGCATTACACTAAAAAGTGTAAGGCCCCTCCCCTTCTGGCTATACACCCCCCGTGGGATCACGGGCTGCTCAGTTTTAGTGCTAAAGCAAGAAGGAGGAAAGCCAATAACTGGTTTAAACAAATTCACTCCGAGTAACATCGGAGAACTGAAAACCGTTCAACATGAACAACATGTGTACCCGCAAACAAATCAAAAATCCCGAAGGACAACAGGGCGGGTGCTGGGTCTCCCAATAAGAGCTAGAAGAAAAGGAATTTACGGTAAGTAACAAAATTCCCTTCTTCTTCGGCGCTCTATTGGGAGACCCAGACGATTGGGACGTCCAAAAGCAGTCCCTGGGTGGGTAACAAAATACCTCAAGTTAGAGCTGCAAGACAGCCCTCCTCTACGAGGAGGCCACTGCCGCCTGCAGGACTCTTCTACCTAGGCTGGCGTCCGCCGAAGCATAGGTATGCACCTGATAATGTTTGGTGAAAGTGTGCAAACTCGACCAGGTAGCTGCCTGGCACACTTGTTGAGCCGAAGCCTGGTGTCGTAATGCCCAGGACGCACCCACGGCTCTGGTTGAATGGGCCTTCAGCCCTGAAGGAACCGGAAGCCCCGCAGAACGGTAGGCTTCCAGAATTGGTTCTTTGATCCATCGAGCCAGGGTGGCTTTAGAAGCCTGCGACCCCTTGCGCTGGCCAGCGACAAGGACAAAGAGTGCATCAGAGCGGCGCAGGGGCGCCGTGCGGGAAATGTAGATTCTGAGTGCTCTCACCAGATCTAACAAATGTAAATCCTTTTCATACCGGTGAACCGGATGAGGACAAAAGGAAGGTAAGGAGATATCCTGATTAATATGAAACGAGGATACTACCTTAGGGAGAAACTCCTGAATGGGGCGCAGCACTACCTTGTCCTGGTGGACCACCAGGAAGGGAGCCTTGGATGACAGCGCTGCTAGCTCAGACACTCTCCGAAGAGACGTGATCGCTACCAGAAAGGCCACTTTCCGTGATAGTCGAGAGAGTGAAACATCCGTCAGAGACTCGAAAGGCGGCTTCTGGAGAGCAACTAGTACCCTGTTCAGATCCCATGGATCTAACGGCCGCTCGTACGGGGGGACGATATGACAAACCCCCTGCAGGAACGTGCGTACCTGCGGACGTCGTGCTAGACGCTTCTGAAAAAAACACCAATAGCGCCGAGACTTGCCCTTTAAGGGAGCCGAGCGACAAGCCCTTTTCCAACCCAGATTGCAGGAAGGAAAGAAAAGTAGGCAATGCCAATGGCCAGGGGGACACTCCTTGTACAGAGCACCAGTAAAAGAAAATCTTCCACTTCCGTGGTAGATCTTAGCAGACGTGGGCTTCATAGCCTGTCTCATGGTGGCAACGACCCCTTGGGATAATCCTGAGGACACTAGGATCTAGGACGCAATGGCCACACAGTAGGTTCAGGGCCGTAGAATTCAGATGGAAAAACGGCCCTTGGGACAGTAAGTCTGGCCGGTCTGGTAGTGCCCACGGTTGACCGACCGTGAGATGCCTGTCGCCAGAGCTCTTTGATCGTCATGAAAACCGGGACCTTGCTGTTGTGCCGATTCGTGAAACCCGTCCGGGTGCAGAGACCATTCTCCTGCGTCCACGCCCTGGTGACTGAGGAAGTCTGCTTCCCAGTTTTCTACGCCCGGGATGTGAACTGCGGATATGGTGTATGCTCTGTCTTCCACCCCTAGCAGAATCCGGCGGACTTCCTGGGAGGCTCGCCGACTGCGTAGTCCGCCTTGGTGGTTGATGTATGCCACCGCTGTGGATTGTCCGACTGAATTCGGATCTGTTTGCCTTCCAGCCACTGCAGGAAGTCTTGCAGGGCAATATACACTGCCCAGAGCTCCAGACAATTGATCTGAAGAGTGGACTCCTCTGAAGAGAGTCCTTGATCGTCTGAGAAAGGGGGACGTTCCTGTGTAGGGACATCGACTTCCCCTCCCATTAGCGAAGAATGTTCTATTGAAGTGGACGCAGATGAAACTGCGTGAAAGGGACTGCCTCTGGATGAGGTGTCTCCTTGAAGGAGAGACTGCACCCCCGTCTGTAGTGACCGCTGTTTGTCCAGTGGAAGCTTCACCATCGCTGAGAGAGTGTGAAACCCCAAGCTAAGATATGCCAGCGATTGGGTTTAACTTTGAAAAGTTGAGGACCCACCCGAAACTCTGGGAAGTCTCCAGCGCCATGTTCAGGCTGTGTTGGCATGCCTCCTAAAAGAGTGCCTTGACAAGTAGATGGTCTAAGTAAGGGATCACAGGGTGACCCTGAGAGTGCGGGAGTGGTCCCACTGCTGCCATGAACTTGGTGAAAACCCGTGGGGCTGTCGCCAGACCGAAGGGTAGGGCTACGAACCGAAGATGCTCGTCTTCAATAACGAATCGTAGCAAACGCCGGTGCTCTGGAGCAATCGGCACGTGGAGATAAGCATCCTGATGTCTATTGATGCTAGGAAATCTCCTTGAGACATTGAGGCAATGACGGAGCGGAGGGATTCCATCCGGAACCGCCTGGTTTTCACGTGCTTGTTGAGCAGTTTAAGGTCCAGAACGGAACGGAAGGAGTCGTCCTATTTTGTCACCCCGACCAGATCGGAGTAAAAAGTGTCTCTTGTTCCTGAGGAGGAACCGGGATTACGACTCCTACTGCCTGCAGAAGAGCCTCGGCTCGGCCGGTGAGGAAGTTTTTGCGACAAACTGTCTCTCACCCACCGGCCATTGACCTGTGGCAGTTAAATGTCGCTAAAGCGGGGGAGTCTGCCACCGACCGCGGACGCGGAGAGAGAGGGCTGAAAGTCATGAGGAAACCGCCTTGGTAGCGGTTCCTCCGGCTGCCTTCTCCGGGCGTGATTGAGCCCGCCAGGAACCTGCGCCCCTCTGAGCCTTTTGAGTCCTGTTGGACGAGGGCAATTGGGACGTGCCCGAGCCTGGGAAGGACCGAAACCTCGACTGTCCCTTCTCCTGATGGGTCTTGTTTGATAGCTGGGGTAAGGAAGAATCCGTACCCTTGGACAGTTGAATGATTTAATCCAACCGCTCACGAAACAGTCTGTCACCAGATAAAGGCAATCTGGTTAAGCACTTTTGTGGAAGCAGCATCTGCTCCAATCCCTTAACACTAGGAGCGTAACAACACGGAGTTGGCGGACGCCACTGACGTACGGCTCGTAGAGTCCAGGACAGCATAAACAGCTTGAGTCGCAATGCCGACATTGCGAGGTGAAGGACGCTACTGCGGCCAAGATGTACATGTGACCGCGTCCCTCTGCGCAATACTAGCTGAAATAGCTTGGAGTGCCTCTATGGCTGCGAATGCCGGGGCAACCGACCCGCCGATAGCTTCATAGACAGATTGCAACCAGAGGGCTATCTGTCTGTCAATGGCATCTTTAAGTGAAGTCCCATCTTCCACTGCAACTATAGATCTAGCCGCAAGCCTGGAGATTGGGGGATCCACCCTTGGAGCGCTTGAGCACGTCAGGGGGGAAGAGACAACGCGTATCCTCAATACGGTTGGAGAAACGCTTATCGGGATAAGCGTGATGTTCCTGGACTGCTTCTCTGGAGTCAGAGTGACCAGAAAAGTACTCAATATACGCTTGAGATACCGAAATAGGGATTTCTTCTGCTGTGAAGCTGACCCCTCCACTGGAGGAGTTGAGGGAGAAATACCCAACCTTCCATTGATGGACGCTATAAGATTATTCACTATAGCGTCACCATCCGGTGTATCCGGATTGAGAGCGGTCTCAGGATCAGAGTCCTGAACAGCTACGTCTGCATCATCATACAGAGAGTACTGTGATGAAGTCGAGGGCCGTTCTTAGGGAGCTCGCTTAGGCCGTCTGGGACTGTCGTCCGTGTCAGAGCCTGCACCCTGGGATGCATGGGACCCTCCTGGAGCCATGATTTGTTTCGAAATCAGGGTGGCCAGGGGCATTGAATCAACATTGCCCAAGGTCTGTCTGGACTGCAAAGTCTGTAAGATGTTAGTCATAGTCACAGACAATATATCAGCGGAAACTGCAACTCCGTCCCTGTCCCTGGACAGGGATCACAGGTGGTTCTTTTGGCCACCTGTAGCAGAGACCCCGTTGAGTAATTGCACACACTGGGGGTCCTGGAACAGTATCGCATGCAGTACAAGCAGCATAGAAAGCCTGTGCCTTGGCACCCATGCTTTTTTTTTTTTTTTTTTTTTTTTTTGCTGTTGCTGTCTAGCCATCTAGGAGCATTAGCCAAGAATAGCGACCGTACAGTGCAATGTATGGCATACAAGCATGAAGTACAATAAACACTTCAGCACATGCAGTACAAGGAGCATAGAAAGCCTGTGCCTTGGCACCTTTGCTTTTCTGCTGCCGTTGTCTAGTTATTCAGGAGCATTAGCCAAGAAAAGCGACATACAGTGAATGTATAGCATACAAGCATGAAAATAACCACTGCAGCGCATGCAATCCAAGCAGCATTGAAAGCTTGTGCCTTAGCACCCTTGCTTTTCTGCTGCTGTTGTCTAGTCATCAAGGAGCATTAGCCAAGAATAGCGACATGCAGTGAATGTACAAGCATGAAAACAAACTCTGCAGTACATGCAATCCAAGCAGCATTGAAAGCTTGTGCCTTAGCACCATTGCTGTTTGCTGCCGCAGTATAGCCATCTAGGCGGGTAGACAGCCAAGAATAGCCCTTACAGTGCAATGTAAAGCATACAAGCATAAAGGACACATGACACTGCAGCACATGCAAGACAAGCAGCATATAGAGTCTGTGCTTTAGCACCCCTGATCTTTTGCTGCTGTTTCTAGGTCTGCATCCTGAATAGCGACCGTACAAAAGTACAACAGGACACTTCGGCATTAGTGGGTCAGCACTTTAGTTGCCGCTTACCGCCCGCACAAAAGCGGGTGTGTGGCGCCGGAATCCTGTGCTGGTAGCTCAGCGCTTGTCTCCGTTTTCCCGCTCTGCGTGCCGGAATGGCTGCCGGCGTCCAGAGGAGAGGGGCGGGCCGAGGGCGTGCCCGAGACAAGAGCGGGAACCCGGCGCCCACTGTGTCTAGTGAAGGGGGCTGGAGAATGCAAATAAGGCTCCAGCCCTCGGCGCTACTATAGAACAGCGTCTCTCCCTTTCCCTGAGTGACAGGGTGGGGGCGGGAACGAAGCGGCGCTAGGCCGCAAAAGCCGGGGACTAAAGTTAGAAGCGCCGCCGCCGTAAAAGCGCGGTCGGCGCGTCCCCGGCGCACTACAAGTCGCAGCTGCGCCGCCGCTCCAGGGGCGGTCGGCGCGGCGGTCCCCACACGTAAAGTCCCCCAGTAATCTGCAGGGACTATAAGCCCAGCGCACAGCGCTACAGTCCCCGGCGCACTAGCACACCCAGCAAGCCTGGAGTGTGCGTGGCCTGCCATACGGGGACACAGAGTACCTGAAAGTTGCAGGGCCTTGTCCCTGAACGGCACTCCCGCTCCACATCCAGCAGGTTCTATGGGTCTGTTACTTACCGTAAATTCCTTTTCTTCTAGCTCCTATTGGGAGACCCAGACGATTGGGTGTATAGCTACTGCCTCCGGAGGCCACACAAAGCATTACACTAAAAAGTGTAAGGCCCCTCCCCTTCTGGCTATACACCCCCAGTGGGATCACTGGCTCACCAGTTTTAGTGCAAAAGCACGACTTTCTCAGGTGCGCACGTTCCTGCAGGGGGTTTGTCATATCGTACCTCCGTACAGGCGGCCGTTAGATCCGTGGGATCTAAACAAGGTCCTTGTTGCTCTCCAGAAGCCGCCCTTCGAGCCTCTGAGGGACGTGTCACTTTCTCGACTCTCACAGAAAGTGGCCTTTCTGGTAGCGGTCACGTCTCTTCGGAGAGTGTCTGAACTAGCAGCGCTGTCATCCAAAGCTCCTTTCCTGGTGTTCCACCAGGACAAGGTAGTGCTGCGCCCCATTCAGGAGTTTCTCCCTAAGGTGGTATCCTGCTCCCCCTGACCAGGCTGCAGGGACAGAGTTCGCCTCTTTTGCTGAGAAATTCTCTGAGTCACTTTCTCAATCCATTGCACAGTCTATGGACAAATGGTCTTCTAAGCTGCTAGAGGCTTTGCAGTCCAGACCGGACCTTTCACAGGCCCCGGCCCCTGTTGGCTCGTCGCCTCCAGGCCCCTCTCGGTCCGCGCCGCAGCGCGCTCCCAGGTTGGCCCCTCGGTCTCAGGCAGAGGACTCCTGCCCGGACCGTAGTCCTAGACCGGCTAAGCGGGCTCGCTGGGACTCTTCCCCGACTTCCTCTCGCTGCTCGGGATCCCAGCTTGAGGACTCTCTGGAGGACGAGGCGGACGTCGCAGCTCAGGGCTCTGACCCTGACGTCGCCCTTAACCTTGATACACCTGAGGGGGACGCCTTAGTAAATGATCTTATCTCGTCCATCAACCAGGTGTTAGATCTCTCTCCCCCGCCTCCTCCTGTAGAGGAGTCGGCGTCTCAGCAGGAGAAACACCAGTTTCGGTTCCCCAAACGTACACGCAATACGTTTCTTGATCACTCTAACTTCAGGGACGCTGTCCAGAAGCCCAGAGCGGTCCCGGACAAGCGCTTTACTAAGCGCCTCACTGACACGCGTTACCCCTTCCCATCTGAAGTCGTTAAGGGTTGGGCTCACTGTCCCAAGGTGGATCCTCCAGTCTCATGATTGGCGGCTAAATCCGTGGTGTCGGTTGCAGATGGCTCATCGCTAAAGGATGCCACTGACAGACAGATAGAGCTCCTGGTGAAGTCCATCTATGAGGCCACGGGCGCGTCTTTTGCCCCGGCCTTTGCAGCCGTGTGGGCACTCCAAGCTATCTCGGCTTGTCTGACTGAGATTAATGCTGTCACACGTAATTCTGCTCCACAAGTTGCGTCTTTGACCTCTCAGGCGTCAGCATTTTCATCCTACGCCATGAACGCCGTCCTGGACTCTGCTAGCCGTACAGCTGTAGCATCCGCTAACTCTGTGGCAGTCCGCAGGGCCATGTGGCTGCGCGAATGGAAGGCAGACTCGGCTTCCAAGAGGTTCTTAACCGGTTTGCCGTTTTCTGGCGACCGTTTGTTTGGCGAACGATTGGATGAGATTATTAAAGAATCCAAAGGAAAGGATTCCTCCTTACCCCAGGCCAAACCTAAGAGACCTCAACAGAGAAAGGTTCAATCGAGATTTCGGTCCTTTCGTCCCTCCGCCAAGTCCCAATCCTCTTCGTCCAACAGGCCGGAGAAAGGCCAGAGGAACTCCTATGCGTGGCGATCCAAGTCTCGCCCACAAAAGGCCGCAGGAAGCACTGCCTCCAAGACGGCTTCCTCATGACTCTCGGCCTCCCCTGACCGCATCCTTGGTCGGTGGCAGGCTCTCCCGCTTTGGCGACGCCTGGTGGCCACATGTTCAAGACCGATGGGTGAGAGACATTCTGTCTCATGGTTACAGGATAGAGTTCAGCTCTTGTCCTGCGGCTCGCTTCTTCAGAACCTCTCCGCCCCCCGCTCAGGCCGACGCACTTTTTCAGGCAGTAGCCGCTCTAAACATGGAAGGAGTTGTGATCCCCGTTCCCCTTCAGGAACGTGGTCGCGGATTTTACTCCAACTTGTTCGTGGTGCCAAAAAAGGACGGGTCATTCCGTCCCGTTCTGGACCTCAAGCTACTCAACAGACATGTGAGAACCAGACGGTTCCGGATGGAATCTCTCCGCTCGGTCATCGCCTCAATGTCACAAGGAGACTTCCTAGCATCGATCGACATCAAGGATGCTTATCTCCATGTACCAATCGCACCCGAGCATCAACGTTTCCTGCGTTTCGCCATCGGGGACGAACACCTCCAGTTCGTGGCATTGCCTTTCGGCTTGGCGACAGCCCCACGGGTTTTCACCAAAGTCATGGCATCCGTTGTGGCGGTCCTGCATTCTCAGGGCCACTCGGTGATTCCCTACTTGGACGATCTCCTAGTCAGGGCCCCGTCTCGGGTGGCGTGTCAACAAAGTCTATCTGTCGCTCTGGCGACTCTCCAGCGGTTCGGGTGGATCATCAACTTCCCGAAATCCAAGTTGACACCGACCCAATCACTGACGTACCTTGGGATAGAGTTTCATACCCAGCAAGCGTTAGTCAAGCTTCCGAGCGACAAACAGCTTTCTCTGCAGGCAGGGGTGCAATCCCTTCTTCGGAGTCAGTCACACCCCTTAAGGCGCCTCATGCACTTCCTGGGGAAGATGGTGGCAGCTATAGAGGCAGTCCCGTACGCGCAATTCCATCTTCGGCCACTCCAATGGGACATTCTCCGCAAATGGGACAGGAGTTCGGCTTCCCTCGACAGGAACGTCTCTCTTTCCCTTGCAACCAAGACGTCACTTCAGTGGTGGCTCCTTCCCAATTCTCTGTCGCAGGGAAAATCCTTCCTACCCCCAACCTGGGCTGTGGTCACCACGGACGCGAGCCTGTCAGGGTGGGGAGCGGTTTTTCTCCACCACAGGGCTCAGGGAACCTGGACTCCGATAGAGTCATCCCTTCAGATCAATATTCTGGAGATAAGGGCAGTGTATCTAGCCCTATTGGCTTTTCATCGGTGGCTGGAGGGCAGGCAGATCCGTATCTAGTCGGACAATGCCACTGCCGTCGCATACATCAACCACCAAGGCGGCACTCGCAGTCGTCAAGCCTTCCAGGAAGTCCGACGGATTCTGCAGTGGGTGGAAGCCACAGCTTCCACCATCTCCGCAGTTCACATCCTGGGCGTAGAAAACTGGGAAGCAGATTTTCTCAGTCGTCAGGGCATGGACGCGGGGGAATGGTCTCTGCACCCAGACGTGTTTCGAGAGATCTGTCGCCGCTGGGGAACGCCGGACGTCGATCTCATGGCGTCACGGCACAACAACAAAGTCCCGGCATTCATGGCACGGTCTCAGGATCACAGAGCTCTGGCGGCGGACGCGTTAGTTCAGGATTGGTCGCAGTTTCGACTGCCTTATGTGTTTCCTCCTCTGGCGATGCTGCCCAGAGTGTTACGCAAGATCAGTTCCGACTGCCGTCGCGCCATTCTCGTCGCTCCAGACTGGCCGAGGCGGTCGTGGTACCCGGATCTGTGGCATCTCACGGTGGGTCAATCGTGGGCGCTTCCAGACCGCCCAGACTTGCTGTCACAAGGCCCGTTTTTCCATCTGAATTCTGTGGCCCTCAACCTGACTGTGTGGCCATTGAGTCCTGGCTCCTAGTGTCTTCAGGGTTATCTCAGGATGTCATTGCCACCATGAGACAGGCCAGGAAGCCTACGTCCGCCAAGATCTATTATAGGTCTTGGCAAATCTTCCTATCCTGGTGCGCTAATAACGGTTTTACTCCATGGCCATTTGCCTTACCCACTTTTCTTTCATTCCTTCAATCCGGAATGGACAAGGGTCTGTCACTTGGCTCTCTCAAGGGCCAAGTATCGGCGCTCTCCTTGTTTTTTCAAAAGCGTCTAGCCAGGCTTCCGCAGGTCCGCACGTTCCTGCAGGGAGTTTGCCACATAGTCCCACCTTACAAGCGTCCGCTGGAATCCTGGGATCTTAACAGGGTGCTAACGGCTCTTCAGAAACCACCTTTCGAGCCGCTGCGGGATGTCTCTCTATCACGTCTTTCGCAGAAGGTGGCCTTCCTAGTGGCAGTCACATCACTTTGGAGAGTGTCTGAGCTAGCAGCGCTGTCATGCAAAGCCCCCTTCCTGGTGTTTCACCAGGATAAGGTGGTTCTGCGTCCGGTCCCGGAATTTCTCCCTAAGGTGGTATCCCCTTTTCATCTCAATCAGGATATCTCCTTGCCTTCATTTTGCCCTAATCCAATTCACCAGCGTGAAAAGGATTTGCACTCTTTGGATCTTGTGAGAGCACTCCGGCTCTACGTGTCTCGCACGGCGCCCCTGCGTCGTTCAGATGCGCTCTTTGTCCTTGTCGCTGGCCAGCGTAAGGGCTCGCAGGCTTCCAAGTCAACCTTGGCTCGGTGGATCAAGGAACCGATTCTCGAAGCCTACCGTTCTTCTGGGCTTCCGCTTCCTTCAGGGCTGAAAGCCCATTCTACCAGAGCCGTGGGTGCGTCCTGGGCATTGCGGCACCGGGCTACGGCTCAGCAGGTGTGTCAGGCAGCTACGTGGTCTAGTCTGCACACTTTCACGAAACACTATCAAGTGCATACCTATGCTTCGGCAGACGCCAGTCTAGGTAGGTGAGTCCTTCAGGCGGCGGTTGCCCACCTGTAAGAGGGGGCCGTTTTTTTCGGCTTTTTTTATTGAGGTATTCTTTTACCCACCCAGGGACTGCTCTTGGACGTCCCAATTGTCTGGGTCTCCCAATGGAGCGACAAAGAAGAAGGGAATTTTGTTTACTTACCGTAAATTCCTTTTCTTGTAGCTCCTATTGGGAGACCCAGCACCCGCCCCTGTACCCTTCGGGCTGGTTGTCTTTTTGTGTACACATGTTGTTCATGTTGAATTGTTCTTTTGGTTCATGGTTTGCAGTTCTCCGAACATCCTTCGGATTGCATTTACCCTAGACCAATTTATACGTTTTCTCCTTCCTGCTTTTGCACCAAAACTGAGGAGCCCGTGATCCACGGGAGGGTGTATAGGCAGAGGGGAGGGGTTACACTTTTTAAAGTGTAATACTTTGTGTGGCCTCCGGAGGCAGAAGCTGTACACCCAATTGTCTGGGTCTCCCAATAGGAGCTAGAAGAAAAGGAATTCACGGTAAGTAAACAAAATTCCCTTCTTCAACCACATTTGGGGTATCAGCATACTCTGGAGAAATTCCACAATAAACTGTATGGTTCATTTGTGCCACCCCGGCGCAGACCGGGGTGCTCGGATCCTGGAGATGTTCGTGGCTCAAGGGGTCCGGGCTCGGCTGACGCTTCTATCTTTGCAAGGGGTTTATTTACAGGGGAGAAGTTCGTGACGCCATCTGCGGGTTGCAGTAATGGGAGTACCACCACTGCCAAAGGTAGTACCGGGACAGATGGTGTTGGGAAGCAAGGTGTTAGTCCCTCTGCAGGTAGGGAAGGCCCCGGACTCTGGGGTTTGGGAGGTTTGGAAAGATGAGAGGCAGGGAGCAGGGTACTCACTGTTGGTAGACGTGGTGCTGGTTGATGCTTGCAACGTAAACACACACACGTTGTAGGTAAAACAAAAGTCTCTGTGTACCGCTGGCACTATGGGGAGCCCATCCAGGTGTCCGCTCCCAATGATGCTGCTTGGTAATCCGGAGCCTGCCTCCGTGCACAATTTAGGTGTTTGTAGATGGTCCCTTGGCTTGAAGCTGATGGGATGCTCATTATTTGTAGTGTAGCTGTGCTCTTGATGACTGGCACTTAGGATTTCAGTTGGGCTGCTTTATATGGAAAGCCCTATCCCCCGTGTTGTGCTGATGCCTTCAATCTCTGAGCTCTTGGGGAAAGTTCATAAAGAAACTATCCTCCACAGGTTAATTATCAGGACGGATAAACCTGCTCCTGACCTAGGGTCCTGTACCCTGCCGTGCTCTGTACCAGTCCGGTTATTGGGCTTGCTGGTGCCGACGGTCCTCCAAGACTATGTCTGTTCTCCCTTCCCAAGTCGCTGCGACTGGTCCTCGACTCCTCCGGTCCCGGACTACCGTCTGCGACCCAATCTAGTCCAGCTCCTCGGCAGCTACTACTCCCCAGCTCCTAACTCTTTGAGGGCTCTCACTCAACTGCAGTCACCCCTCCCACCAGTCTGCCTGACCCCAAGGTGGGTGGCCCTATTCCAGCTAGACCAACCCACTGGTTTGTCTGTTCAGTTCTGGTGTGAGGTGTTGATTGGGATTTGTGGTGCGGGTAGTAGAAGCATCACTGAGTGGAACCTGAACCATGGGGAGTAGGCCCTGCATCCCTTGGAGGGGATGCAGTTCCCTGTAGCACCCTGATATATTCAGGGTCGCTACACATTTTCACCTGATACCCTTGTGAAAAAACCTATCTGGTTGAAGTAACAAGTTTGTGGGAAAAAAAAATAAATGCATTTATATTTATGGCTCAATTCTGTAAAATCCCTGGGGGTTCGAAGGTGCTCACCAAACATCTATAAATTCCTTGAGGGGTCTAGTTTACAAAATGCGGTCACATGTTGGGGAGCTCCACTGTTGGAGGTCTCCAAATTCGACATGGTGTCCGCTAATGATTCCAGCTAATTTTGCTTTAAAAAATTCCAATGGCGCCCCTTTCCTTCCAAGCCCTGCAGTGCACCCAAACAATTGATTTCTACCACATATGAAGTATCAATGTACTCAGGAGAAATTGCACAATAAATTTTATGGTACATATGTTCCTGATACCCTTGTGAAAATGCAATATTTTATGGCTAAATTAACAGTTTTGAGTAAAAAAGTAAAATTTTCTTTTTTTCCTTACACATTGCTTTGGTTCATGTGAAGCACCTAAAGGGTTAATAAACTTCTTGGATGTGGTTTGGAGCAGAGTGAGGGGTGCAGTTTTTCGAATGGGGTCACTTTTGGGTATTTTCTGTCACCTAGGCCTCTCAAAGTCACTTCAAATGTGATGTGGTCCCTAAAAAAATGGTTTTGTAATTTTTTTTTTCGAAAACTGAGAAGTTGCTGATGAACTTTGAACCCTTCTAACTTTTTAAGTAAAAAAAATTGTTTCAAAAATTGCGTTGATGTAAAGTAGACATGTGGGAAATGTTCTTTACTGACCATTTTGTGTGACATACAGTATCTTTCAGATTTATAGGCATAACATTTCAAATTTTGAAAATTGTGAAATTTTTAAAATTTTTGCCAAATTTCCGATATTTTCCTAAATAAACACACAAAATATGACCTTAATTCTACCACTAACATGATGTCCAATATGTCACAAAAAAGCAATGTCAGAATCAGCACGATCCGTTGAAGCGTTCCAGAGTTATAACCTGTCAAAGTTACACTTGTCAGAAGTGCAAAAAATTGCCCGGTCATTAACCCCTTAACGACCCATGACGTACTGGGTACGTCATGGTGACATGGTGCTAAACGACCCATGACGTACCCAGTATGTCATGGCGAAATCGCGGCCCCGGAGCCCCGGTGAGTGCAATCGGTAGACACAAACCGCAGATTCGGGGAGGAGGGGACTTCTGCCTGACCTCAGGAGGGGTGGTGCCTCCTCCCCGGAGCTACGGAGGCTGTGATTGGCTGACGAACACCGCTCAGCCAATCACAGCCACTGTAATGTTCCAGCCATTGAAAATGACTGAAACATTGAAATCCAGCCCTAATCAGTGCAGCTGTAGCACTGATTATTGGCTGGAGCTGGGTGATCGGTGCTTCACCAGCCCCCAGCTCTGATTGGAGAGATCGGCCTTGTGACCGATCTCTCCAATCACCGTGGATCTGGGGCCGTGACCACTCCCCTCCGCTTTACTCCGTCCGTGGAAGCCGAGTGGAGCGATCCCTGCAAGTGCCCTGGTAAGCCCCTGCCCCCGATCCGCTGCAACCGCCGCCGATCCCCCGATCCACTGCCGCCACCGATCCCCCGCCGATCTCCTCTATCTGCTGCAGCCGCCTCCATCTGCCACCGCTCCCCCTTATCAGCCACTGCCCCCTCCGTGAGCTGCTGCCCGCGCTCTCCCATCCTCACCTGTTGTCCCCTCCACCATCTCCCACCCTGTGCGATCTGCCACCGCTCTCCACCATCTCACCTTCCCGATCTGCTGCCCGCTGTCTCACCTCCCCATCTGCTGCACGCTCTCTGCCATCTCACCTCCCCATCTGCTGCCCCCTCCCCCATATCACCTCCCCATCTGCTGCCCTCTCCCCCATCTCACCTCCCGATCTGCTGCACGCTCTCCACCATCTCACCTCCCCATCTGCTGCACGCTCTCCGCCATCTCACCTCCCGATCTGCTGCATGCTCTCTGCCATCTCACCTCCCGATCTGCTGCACGCTCTCCGCCATCTCACCTCCCGATCTCCTGCACGCTCTCCGCCATCTCACCTCCCGATCTGCTGCACGCTCTCTGCCATCTCACCTCCCGATCTGCTGCACGCTCTCTGCTATCTCACCTCCCGATCTGCTGCATGCTCTCCACCATCTCACCTCCCGATCTGCTGCACGCTCTCCACCTTCTCACCTCCCGATCTGCTGGAAGCTCTCCACCTTCTCACCTCCCGATCTGCTGCCCGCTCTCTGCCATCTCACCTCCCGATCTGCTGCCCGCTCTCTGCTATCTCACCTCCCTATCTGCTGCACGCTCTCTGCCATCTCACCTCCCGATCTGCTGCACGCTCTCTGCCATCTCACCTCCCGATCTGCTGCACGCTCTCTGCCATCTCACCTCCCCATCTGCTGCACGCTCTCTGCCATCTCACTTCCCCATCTGCTGCACGCTCTCTGCCATCTCAGCTCTCCATCTGCTGCACGCTCTCTGCCATCTCACCTCCCTATCTTCTGCATGCTCTCCGCTATCTCACCTCCCGATCTGCTGCACGCTCTCTGCCACCTCACCGTCCCATCTGCTGCATGCTCTCTGCCATCTCATCTCCCGATCTGCTGCACGCTCTCCGCCATCTCACCTCCCGATCTGCTGCACGCTGTCCGCCATCTCACCTCCCCATCTACTGCACGCTCTCTGCCATCTCACCTCCCCATCTGCTGCACGCTCTCCGCCATCTCACCTCCCGATCTGCTGCACGCTCTCTGCCATCTCACCTCCCCATCTGCTGCACGCTCTCTGCTATCTCACCTCCCCATCTGCTGCACGCTCTCTGCCATCTCACCTCCCGATCTGCTGCACGCTCTCTGCCATCTCACCTCCCGATCTGCTGCACGCTCTCTGCCATCTCACCTCCCGATCTGCTGCACGCTCTCTGCCATCTCACCTCCCCATCTGCTGCACGCTCTCCCTCATCAGCTGCTGCCCCCCTCCCTGATCTGCTACCCCCTCTCACCCTCCCTGATCTGCAGCCTGCTCTCTCCCATCCTCTTCATCTGAAGCCCCCTCCCCCACCTCTCACCTCCCGATCTGCTGCCCCCTCCACCACCTCTCACCCTCCCGCTCTCTCCCATCCTCCGCCGCGCCCTCTCCCATCCTCCGCCGCTCCCTCTCACATCCTCCATCCATCTTTTTTTCCATCCCACCTAGCCCCCCCCTTTTTGCAGCACATCCATGCGTGTGTCCTGACTTTTTTTGTTATGCAAACTAAGTAAGAAGTACAAATAAACTTAGTTTAGGGCCAGTAAAATTATACTGTATTAATCGTCAACTACAGTATTTTTTACTGAATATTGTAAGGGTCAGCCCAGTGCCTCACGTGAGAGCGATGCACGAGTCTCACATCGCATCATCCGGCACGGTCGCTCTTTTCCAGACAGCAGTGTGCGGCTGTGCCGGATGATGCGATGCGAGATTCGTGCATCGCTCTCACGTGTGGTACTTGCCATAGTGTCAGTTGCAGGCGCTCATTATTTATTTTTTTTTTAACTGATGTCCGTATTTTTTATTTCGCCAAACTAATTTTTTTGTATGAGGGGGGTCTAGTTTCCAAAATGGGGTCAGATGTGGGGGAGCTCCATTGTTTAGGCACCTCAGGGGGTCTCCAAATGCAACATGGCGTCTGCTAATAATTCCAACCAATTTTGTGAAATGCTGTGAAATGGCGCTCCTTCTCTTCTGAGCCCCGCCATGCGTCCAAACAATTGGTTTTCACCACGTATGAGGTATCTGTGTACTCAGGAGAAATTGCACAATACGTTTTATGGTGCATTTTTTCCTGATACCCTTGTGAAAAAAAAGCTACCTGTTTGAAAAAACAATTTTGTGGTAAAAAAAAAATAAATATTTTCACGGCTGAACATTACAAACGTTTGTAAAGCCTCCAGGGGTTCAAAGTGCTCACTAAACAGCTAGATAAATTCCATGAGGGGTCTAGTTTCGAAAATGGGGTCAATTGTGGGGGAGCTCCATTGTTTAGGCACCTCAGGGGGATCTCCAAATGCAACATGGCGTCCGCTAATAATTCCAACCAATTTTCCTGTGAAATGGCGCTCCTTCTCTTCTGAGCCCTGCCGTGCGCCCAAACAATTGATTTCCACCACATATGAGGTATCTGTGTACTCAGGAGAAATTGCATAATACGTTTTAGGGTGCATTTTTCCTGATACCCTTGTGAAAAAAAAGCTACCTAGTTGAAGCAACAGTTTTGTGGTAAAAACTTTTTTTTTTCTTTTCACAGCTCAACGTTATAAACTTCTGTGGAGCCCCCACTGGTTCAAAGTGCACATCAAACATCTAGAAAAAATATTTGAGGGCTCTAGTTTCCAAAATAGGGTCACTTGTGGGGTAGCTCCATTGTTTAGGCACCTCAGGTGGTCAACAAACCCGACATGGCGTCCGCTAATTAGTGCAGCTAATTTTGCACTCAAAAATTCAAATGGCGCACCTTGCCTTCCGAGTCCTGCCGTGTGCCCAAACATTTGATTTCCACCACAACTTTTTTTTTTGTAAATTTTGTTGGAAAAGTGAGAAATTGCTGATGAACTTTGAACCCTTCTAACTTCTTAACGGAAAAAAAATTTGTTTCAAAAATTGCGCTTGTGTAAAGCAGACAAGTGGGAAATTTTATTTAGTAACTATTTTGTGTGACATAGCTCTCAGATTTATGGGCATAAAATTTCAAATTTTGAAAATGCAAAATTTTCGCCAAATTTCCGAAATTTTCACAAATAAACGCAAAACATATAGGCCTAAATTTACCACTAACATGAAGTACAATATGTCACAGAAAAACAATATCAGAATTGCCAGGATCCGTTGAAGCGTTCCAGAGTTCTAACCTGTCAAAGTGACACTGGTAAAAATTGCAAAAAATGGCCGGGTCTTTAAGATGAAAACAGGCTGGGGGCTGAAGGGGTTAAGGTGAAAACCTTGCTCTGGGGTAAAGGGGTTAAAAACATTACATGCCAACCCACCCAACCTCGATAATTCAATCTTATCCTTCTTACAAAATCACACTACTGTATTTCCCTGAAAAAAAGACACTGTCTTATATTTTTTTTGCCCCAAAAAAAGCACTAGGTCTTATTTTTGGGGGAGTGTAATACTAATATAAAAAGACTGACCAGCACATCCACTAGGTGTGAACAGGTGCACACTAAAAATTCAACAGTTACAAAATTTTTCTGCGTGCACCTGTTTCTCACTGAGCACTCCGCCCTCCAGCCTGAGCAGTTTCATTTAGCTGCATCCTACCTGCCCATTACATGGAGGTTTCTTAACCCAGATAGAAGCCTCACACTATCCCCTCATGGTATTGCTTCCCCATACCACCCCCCACTACCCAATATCTATTCTGTGCCCCCTCACATTCTTCTCATCCCTTATTGCCTCCTCACTACCTCTGTACTCATCCCCCCTCACACCCCATACTGTGTCAGTATACATTTCCCCTCACTCCCCATAATGTATCCACACCCATCCTGTCCACTTGCTTTTCATACTGTGTCCTCAAATTTGCCCCCTCGCTATTTATTCTGTCTTCAAAATGTTTCCCGTTTGCTCCCCATACTATGTCCAAATACATTACCCCTTACCCTCGCTCCCCATACTCTGTATACATAACCCCTCACCCTCTCTCTCTCATACTGTCTATATACATCATCCCTCACCCTCTCTCCCCATACATCATCCCTCACCCTCTCTCCCCATACATTACCTCTCACCCTCTCTCCCCATACTGTCTATATACATCCCCCCTCACCCTCTTTCCCCATACTGTCTATATACATCACCCCTCCCCTCTCTCCCCATACTGTCCATAGATAATTCCCCCTCTCCATCCTCTATCTCACCATTCTGTAGCCATAAGAACTTCCCACTCCCCATTCCTATCCCCCCATACTGTGTCCATATACATTTCCTCCTGCTCACCCTCTCTTCCCCCATACTGTGTCCATACATGCTTCCCACTTCAGCTCCACTGGAGCACTTATTACCAGTGGTATCTGCCACCTATGCACTGCAACGCTGAAGAATGATGTCAGCAGTGTGATCAGCTGACCTGATCACATTACAGCCATCGCTCTGACCCGGAAGTGCCGGCGGTCACCGCTTCAATTGTTCATGTGTCTAAAAGATACAGAGAGAATTGATCAGTAGGAGCTGCGCACCGCACTTCTTCTGAGTCTTGGCTGTCAGTTTGACAGCCAGGACTCAGAATAGCCTGCGCCCGCTACAGGGGCGACAACTGAACCCGGGGCACATGCCCTATCTGCCCCCCAAGATACGACTCTGACTAGTCATGTGACAGAGGGGTGGTTCCAAGTTAGTGGCGCTCATGTGATGTGCCTATTTACATGTGACCCACAACTCTCAGACCGCGGCCCGCGAGCCAGCAGCGCCATCATGGTAATGGCGGTGCATGCTAGCTGGGCCATATTGTCCACATTGTTCGTTGTCAGGGGAGACACCAACAGGCTCAGCGCTCCCTGGAACTAAAATTCTCTGTGAATGTAGAAGGACCATGTATGTATGGACTATACCCATGTTTGCTGACCATATATTGGAAGATATCCCGAACATTACACAAAGTTAGTATATACTAGAACCATACTATAAGATTGACATGAAAAAGAAGGGATAAGCAAATAATAAATCCACCCCATAGGTTATAAATGGAATGATTCCCTATTCAGTGAATTATATTTTCACATTTTAATTTTTTTTTTAAATGCTACCAGTGATCATACTAAAGATACCCCAGGGCCTATAGTATGATAACCAATAACCATATGTGTGGCCATAATTATTGCAACAATTTGATGTAAACAGTAATAATTGCTATTAATTAAACCTTCAAGGTGGTGGTTAATACCGGCCTAAGAACAATATATGGGCACTTACTAATCCAAAGTAGTCAGATTACTAACCCTCAGATTCAAGGGCAATTTTGGCATAAAAATAATTAAGTGTTGAAAATTGTGTAATTACTATTGTGTGGTGAATTTGATGTGACTAGCTAATTTAGTTCAATGCCTAGGAACAGTGATCAATATTCTGTGAATTATGTGGTTACTCAAGAAGTAGTGCAATACCCAATATTAATAACTAAAAACCTACTCTTATACAGTAACTGAGGGCTGTGTGCCAGTGTCTGTTCTTTCTATGCTTCCCATAGCTGTGTGTCCTGTTGGGACCCAGTCACTCTCAGCCCTTGTTCACATTGAGGCCTATTTTGACCCATGGTAAGGTTTTAATATTTGAGAGTGTTGGTACTGTCCCACACCTTGTCGCAGTGGGATGGTTTTATGCTTTTTTGGATCAAAAAACAGTGTTTACAAAGTACCCTATGTTTATTTATATGCACTATGCTTTTATTTAGTTACAGTAGGTTATATGTCCATATTATTTATATCTTTGTTTTTTCTTCTTGTCTTATGGCCAGTGTGAACATGAGCTTACAAGCTGCATGTATACCAACTCATACTCCGGCTCACTTTTTTTTCTAGTTAAATAGTGCCCATTCATTAACCCCTTGATTTTTCGGGTTCTTCTTGCTCCCCTTCTTCCGAGATCCACAAGTTTTTTTTATTTTTACATCAATATTGCCATATGAGGGCTGTTATTGCATTTTGGGCAAAATTGTGATTACCAAAAACCATAATTTTGGGCATTTGGAATGTTTTTTGCCGCTATGCCGTTTACTGATCAGATTAATTGATTTTAGATTTTGATAGATTGGGCATTTCTGAATACTGCGATACCAAATATGTGTATATATTTTTTCTTTTAAGCCTTTAATTTTCAGTAGGGCAAATGAGAGTTGATTTGGTATTTTAGGAGTTTTTTTTATTTTATTTTACTTTTTTTTTTATTTTACTAATTCCAATAGGGGACTATAAGGATCAGCAGTCTGATCGCTCATTCATTTCTGTTTATCAGAGCAGCACAGCTTTGAACAGCAGAAATGCTGCGTTCTTGTTACAGCTGCTGCTTTGCCGGCTGTAACAGGACCTATGTTATGATAGTGACTGGAGTCATCATATGACCCGTCGCTACCATGACAACCATAGGCTCCCCATGATCATGTCACGATGTCGGCGGGGAAAGGCGCGATTCCCGCTGCAGCGATTTAAATTGCACTGTCACATTTTGAGAGCGCGATTTAAGTGGTTAAGAGGTGCAAGTGGATCGCGGAACCACCTGCACCTTTAAGCGACACATCAGCTGTTTTAATCAGCAGACATGTGCAGGGATCGTCACTGGCTCACCGCGGCAGCCAGCGGTGATCACTGCTTCATGATTTAGGACGTACCGTTACATTCTAGGTCGTGAAGGGGTTAATACTATTTTGCTATATTAACCATAACAATTTTTGTACAATATCCCATTCTTATCCATGTAATCCAGACAATGTCATCATTAGAACATTTTTCATCAATAGAACCATAATCCCCACAATTCCAAATTCCTCATGTACATTCTTATTATTTTTATTTTTCAGGGGATCCACCCCTACTGCAACTAATTTGTTGTCCCGGGCGAATACCAGCCAGCCCGGTAATCTCAACAGGTAAGTCACCATTCAAATAAATACCAATCTAGGAAGAAGCAAAATAAAATTAAAACTTATACATAAAACCAACAAACCATCATTAAAAACACAACATGCTAACCCACCCAATCTCGATACTTCAATCTTATCCTTCTTACAAAAAAGCATACTTCCACGAAAAAAACACACTGTCTTATATTTTTCTCTGACGCCTCATTGGGGGACACAGGACAATGGGTGTTATGCTGCTTATCCATAGGAGGACACTAAGTAGATGCAAAGATGTTAGCTCCTCCCCTGCAGTATACACCCCCTGGCCCAGCCAGGCTACTTCAGTTTTAGCTTAGTGTCTATAGGAGGCACATCTCTGCAGACTACTGCAGCAAGAATTTTTTGTTTTTAGAGGGCGACGGTTTCCTTCGGGGACTGATTTCCCAAAACCATCAACAGGCGGGAACGTGGAGTGTCGCCTCCCTGTACCCCCTCCTGCGACGCTGGATCCTGGGCTGTTACTCACTGGACGACGGGTCTCATGGCACCGATTTTCCAGAGCCCAGAGCAGATGAAAATTTCCTCAGTCCCTCTGGCAGGTTCTGAGTTGATACACGCTCTGCACCAGCGTGACCAGGCAGAGACTGCCATCTCCACATGAGGTGAGATCCTTCCTGACTGGATTCTTTTCCAGAGCCCAGAGCAGATGAAAAACCTCCTCAGTCCCTCTGGCAGGTTCTGAGTTGATACACGCTCTGCACCAGCGTGACCAGGCAGAGACTGCCATCTCCACATGAGCTGAGATCCTTCCTGACTGGATTCTTTTCCAGAGCCCAGAGCAGATGAAAAACCTCCTCAGTCCCTCTGGCAGGTTCTGAGTTGATACACGCTCTGCACCAGCGTGACCAGGCAGAGACTGCCATCTCCACATGAGCTGAGATCCTTCCTGACTGGATTCTTTTCCAGAGCCCAGAGCAGATGAAAAACCTTCTCAGTCTCTCTGACAGGCTCTGAGTTGATACATACTCTGCACCGGTGTGTCCGGACACAGCAGGCATCAGAATCTCCACACTGGAGCTGATATCCCTGACAGGAATTAGCTCTGAGGTGAAATCCTCCCTGACAGGATTTAGAGCAAAGGTCAAGCTCCCAGGACTCAGTGCACTGTTGTTGTGCAGGGCTGGAGGGGGGAAGGGGAGTCCCTTCCCACCATTTTATTATATTTTCTCCTCACACAGTAGCTATGCAGAGCACCGCTCCCTCTCCTTACCGCTCCCTCTCCTTGTGATCAGAGTCTGTGGGCGTCTCTGAGCTTCCTCCTTCCCACAGGAAACATTAGCTCTGCAGAATATTGCTCCCTCGTTACAATCAGAGTTTGTGGCTCATCAGCCTGGGGCTGCAGTCACATGTTTTATGCTTTGCACAACTACAGCAACAACTACCGTGTTTTTCCAAAAATAAGACACTGTCTTATATTTTTTTTGCCCCCCAAAAAAGCACTAGGGCTTATTTTTGGAGGAGTTCTTATTCTTGGAGAAAGACGGTTGAGGGTAAGTTTACCCCCCAAAAAAAGCAGACCCCCCCCACTTCCCAGGAGACTCATACTCACCAGACCAGGACGTCTGTGTGATTCCAAGGTCCTCCTGTGATCTCCGGTCGGTGCTGCACGCCGTCCTACCCTGCTGCTAGCTGACACGCTGACACACACAGCAGATCACAGGCACACCCAGCAGATCACACAAACACAGCAGATCACACACAGCAGATCTCACACACACACACAGCATATCACACACACACAGCAGATCGCAGATATACACAGCAGATCACAAACAGCAGATCGCAGGCACACACAGCAGATCACACACACAAACACAGCAGATCACACACACACACAGCAGATCACACACAAAGCAGATCTCAGATATACACAGCAGATCACACACAGCAGATCGCAGGCACTCACAGCCGATCACAGGCACACACAGGCGATCATAGATACACACAGCCGATCGCAGAAAAACACACACACAGCAGATCACATACACACAGCAGAACACACACACACACAGCAGTGCACAGAGGAGAAAAAGAGCACACATAATTCAGGCGCACATCAAAGAATATTGTAATCATATATATTTTTTATTTTTACGAGAAAAACAGTTTATTAGGTCCATGAAAAACACACAATAAAATCATTTAAAACCATACAATACAAGACACGGCCTCTATAAAGTGACTCCGGGATAGTAAACCTAGTCAATATAAGACAGATATAATATCAAAGTTGTACATCAATTGATTCTCCAAACCACAGATCTAAGGTAAGTAGTGATTACTCGCATGCAGAAAATAAGCTCTACTGGTGAGGTAGACAGTTGTGTATATATATATATATATATATATATATATATATATATACGAAGTATGACACTATCGTATATGTACTGTCTTATAGATAACCATATCAAAAGACAATGGAGGTATAACCAATACCAGGAACAGTTGATTGGCAACAATATAGCAGTGTGAATTAATCATACAAGTGCATATCAAATATATATAGAGCTTGTATAAAAAAAATAAAATATATATATTTATAATAGCAGCGATTGCTAAATGGATACTACCTGAGAAACCATCAGTATTTAGCTCTAGAAAACAGCACTCTATAAGGGTGATGGTGTGACCAGCAGAAAGTTATTAATGCAGTACTGAAGAGCTGCCACCAGACTGCCTAGATACCTGCTGGCTGCATAAACACCAGATATAGATCACCCAAAAAATACCAAATGTGCACACATGGTCAAAAAAGACCGAGAAAGTCTCATTAGAGAAGTATAATTACCAACCGGGCCCGGTGTATAAGTAGAACTGCATGCACAAAAATATAGGGAGAATATCAAGGCGCAAAAGAGCAAGGTATGCTGTGAAGGTCAAAGTAATCACTACTTACCTTAGGGGTGCTTCACACACAGCGAGATCGCTGCTGAGATCGCTGCTGATTCACGGTTTTTGTGACGCAGCAGTGACCTCATTAGCGATCTCGCTGTGTGTGACACTGAGCAGCGATCTGGCACCTGCTGTAAGATTGCTGCTCGTTACACACAGCCCTGGTTCTTTTTTTTATTGTTTCTCTCCCGCTGATAAGCACACATAGCTGTGTGTGACAGCGAGAGAGCAACAATCCTGAATGTGCAGGGAGCAAGAGCCGGCATCTGACAGCCTGCGGTAAGCTGTAACCAAGGTACACATCGGGTAACCAAGGTGGTTACCCGATATTTAGCTTCGTTACCAGCCTCCGCAGCTCTCACGCTGCCAGTGCCGGCTCCTGCTCCCTGCACACGCTAAGTTAAGCGGTGTGCGCTGGTAACTAAGGTAAACATCGGGTAACCATACCCGATGTTTACCTTAGTTACCAGTGTCCGCAGCTTCCAGACGCCGGCTCCGTGCAAGCGCAGCGTCGCTTGCACGTCGCTGCTGGCTGAGGGCTGGTCACTGGTCGCTGGTGAGATCTGCCTGTTTGACAGCTCACCAGCGACCATGTAGCGACGCAGCAGCGATCCTGACCAGGTCAGATCGCTGGTGGGATCGCTGCTACGTCGCTAAAGTGTGACGGTACCCTTAGATCTGTGGTTTGGAGAATCAATTGATGTACAACTTTGATATTATATCTGTCTTATATTGACTAGGTTTATTATCCCGGAGTCACTTTATAGAGGCCGTGTCTTGTATTGTATGGTTTTAAATGATTTTATTGTGTGTGTTTTTCATGGACCTAATAAACTGTTTTTCTCGTAAAAATAAAAAATATATATGATTACAATATTCTTTGATGTGCGCCTGAATTATGTGTGCTCTTTTTCTCCTCTGTGCATTGTTGTTTTGCACACATTAGGCAGCACTCATTGTGTTACTATAGGCTGTGCACCCCGTCATTTCGTTTACACACACAGCAGATCGCAGATATACACAGCAGATCACACACATCCGATCGCAGGCACACACAGCCGATCACAGATACACACTTCCGATCGCAGGCACATAAAAGCCGATCACAGATACACACTTCCGATCGCAGGCACATAAAAGCCGATCACAGATACACACATCCGATCGCAGGCATACACAGCCGATCACAGATACACACATCCGATTGCAGGCATACACAGCCGATCACAGATACACACATCCGATCACAGACACACACAGCCGATCGCAGAAAAACACAGCCGTTCGCAGACACACACACACACACACACACACACACACACATACATAATATCACATCCAGCACTTACGGCCGCAGGGAATGAGAGCAAGTCACGTGTCCGGCCGCAGGTCCTGTTCCTTGCGCTCCACTGCACTGCCTCTCAGGAGAAGAGATCGGTGTCTCTGGATGAGGTATGTATGCGATCTGATGTGTGTGCGATCCGATGTTCGTGTGTGTGATTTGATGTTTGCGTGTGATCCGATGTTTGTGTGTGCGATCTGATTATGTGTGCGATATGACTGTGTGCGATCCGATGTTTGTGTGTGAGATCTGGTGTGTGTGTGTGAGATCTGGTGTGTGTGGGAGATCTGGTGTGTGTGTGTGTGTGTGTGTGTGTGTGAGATCTGATGTGTGCGGGTGTGTGATCACTGCAGGTCCTGCCGCTCAGTGTCGGGTTAGTGTAATTGCCGGGTGCCGCTGTGTATAATGAAGTGTCCTGCAGTATCTGTATATTTTTTAGCGGCACGGACACTTCATTATTGATCCGGGAGTAGGGCTTAATTTCGGGTGAGGGCTTATATTTAAGCCTTTCTCCGAAAATGCTGGAAATCCCTGCTAGGGCTTATTTTTGGGGGAGGTCTTATTTTTGGAAAAACACGGTATAAGACTTCTAACGTACAGCCTATTATTCAGCCTGCACTACCTGCCACGCTGAGCTACTAGGGGTTGATAGCCCCTCTTCCTTCTGTGAGTGCGGTGCCCCTGTAGCCCCCCCTCCCGCCCCGCCACCACCGCAGCAACTGCTGCCAGCCCAGAGCCTACGGCTCCCATTCCCCCGGAATGGGCACAGTTCCCAGAACCTGGTGCTGGCTATGCAACATCGTCCTCACACCTCTCGGGGCCCCTGGACAGAACGCAGCCTGATGACACCTCTGTAGAGGGTTCTTCTGATAAGAATCAGCCCTCTGCTTCACCGGTTGCAGATCAGAAAAAGGGCATGACCCCCATGGTTCTCCCTCGGGGGTACACAGATGGGGTTCTCCCACATGTTCCGCGGTCTCTGAGGAGCCGGAGGAAGGGGAATGATGTTTGTACCAGGATGATTCCTTGGTTTCAACCTCCCCGAGCGATTAAGCTGCGATGGACTATCTTATTGCAGCAATCAACCAAACTGTGTTTGTGTGCAGCAATCAACCAAACTGTGCATGTGTGCAGCAATCAACCAAACTGCATGTGTGCAGCAATCAACCAAACTGTGTATGTGTGCAGCAATCAACCAAACTGTGCATGTGTGCAGCAATTAACCAAACTGTGCATGTGTGCAGCAATCAACCAAACTGCATGTGTGCAGCAATCAACCAAACTGTGCATGTGTGCAGCAATCAACTAAACTGTGCATGTGTGCAGCAATCAACCAAACTCTGCATGTGGAAGATCTCCCATCCACTACTACTGACCACGCGGTCTCCTTTAAAAGGGCGAAGAAACCTAAAAAAAAAAAAAAAAAACGTTTTTGCCGGCGCTTCGGTATCTGTAAACTCATGTAGTCTCGGTACCCCTTGGCTTAGCTGTCTCTAAGGGCTGGGCCGATCCTCTCTCGGTGGACGCCCCCCCCCCTCCCCCGGCCTCCCGCCTACCTGAAAGACCCTCCTGTCTTTTACTTGATGGATCCTCCTTCAAGGACCCAACAGACAGACAAGTGGAGCAGCTCGATCGCTCCGCCTTGAGGCCGCGTGTCCCTCTCTCCTTCCGTGTGGATCGCACAGGCATCAGGAATAACAGTTTTCCTCAGGCCCTCACAGAAGTAACAGTTCACATTGCTGCGGCGGTGGAGTACCTCATGCAAGCCTCCCTCGATGCTGCTATGCGCAGTTTTTGCCGCCTCGAATACCATAGCCATCCGTAAGGCCCTCTGGTTCCGATAATGGAGAGCGAACTCTGTCCCTTAGAAGCCTCTCACAGTACTCCTTTCCAGACCAATGGCTTGGCGATCGTCTGCACAGGCTCTTTTTTTCTGACGCCATGGGAGGGAAAGAGTACCTCCCTCCCCCAACTCTAGCCCAGGATGTTTTTTAATAGACACGCAGGGCCTGACCTTCTGAGCCCTCCCCAGGTCCACCTCGTCCTGGCAGTCTATACAAAGACCGAGGAGTCTCGTCCTCCTCCATCTGGGCTGCCGCCTCAGACCACAAATGGGTGCGAGACCTTGTGTCTTCGGTTACCACATTGAATTCCGGACCCGATCCCCGGGTTGGTCTTTTTCTCTCAAACCCCCCAAAGGCTCCAAAACACCATGAGGCCTTCTCCTCAGCAATCCAGTCCTCCAAACGGCGGGGGTGATAGTACATGTTCCGGATGACGAGATGGTCAAGGCCTTCTATTCCAACCTCTTTGTGGTCCCCAAAAAAGGACGGGTCAGTTCGACTCATCCTGGACCTCTAACACCTGAGAAAACATGTGCACGTAAGGAGACTCAGAATGGAGTTCCTAGGGTCCATTATTACCTCTATGGTCGAAGGAGAATTCATTGCTTCAATAGCTATCAGGGACGCGTACCTGCACATACCCATCGCCCCAGCTCACCAAAAGTTCCTCCGCTTCACGGTTCAGGACTTCTTTTTTCATTTGTAACCCTACCCTCGGCCCTGCCACAGCACCAAGGGTCTTCACCAAGGTCATGGTGGCTGCCATGAGTGCCCTTCACGCCAGGAGATTGGCTGTTCTGCCTTGCTTGGATGACCTCCTCATCAAGGGCTCAACCAGCGTGCAGATCTCTGTGGGCTCTCTATCCCGCTTAGGGTGGCTTCTGACTCCAGTCAAATCATCCCCGCTCCCGTCAAAATCCGTCACCTCCCTGGGCATGTTCCTGGACAGCCTTCGGGGCTTGATATTGCTCCCTCAAAACAAGGTGACCGCTCTACAACAAGCGGTACACTGCCTTCTACTCTTGTACTCCTCTCGCTCCATACGATTCAGTATGAGAGTGCTAGGTAGGATAGCGGCGGCTATAGAGGCAGTGCCGCTCGCTTAGCCACACACCGACTGCAGCTTGCGCTTCTAGCTGACTGGGACAAGAGCCCCCTTTTCCCCGGATGAATTTTTTCACCTGACTCCTTCAGTCAGGTATGTGCTTTGCTGGTGGCTTCGGCCCTCTTCCATATTGAGAAGGAGATTTTCTCTCCCAAGTGGACTGGATACTCCTGACCACGGATGCCAGCCTCTTAGGCTGGGGAGCAGTGTACTGGCTCCACACCGCTTGAGGACTTTGGATGCCCCAGGAGTCTTCCCTTCCCAGAAATCATCCTGAAAGTCAGCGCGATCTTTCTCGCGCTCAGGTCGTTCCTCCATCTGCTAGTAGGTCGTCTGAGTCGAGTCCAATTTGACAATGCAACAGCTGTGGCCTATGTCAATCGGCAGGGAGGTACCAGCAGCAAGACAGCTTATCTCAAGGTCCTCAGGATCCTCACCTGGGCCGAATCGACTGGGTTTGTGATTTCACCGGTACACATACCGGGAGTAGAGAACTGGGCGGCGGACCTTCTAAGTCGCCAAGGCCTAGCCGCCGGAGAGTGGTTTCTCCACCCAGAAGTGTTCTCACACATCTGCTCTCGCCGGGGTACGCCGGACGTGGGTTTAATGGGCTCAAGGTTGAACGCAAAGGTACCCGCGTTCTTAGCCAGGTCACGTGATCAACAGTCCATCAGTGCGGATGCTCTACTCTCCTGAAGTCGCTTCTGTCTACCTTACAGGTTTTTCGGTACAATTGCTCATGGCGCCTCTTAAGCATCCCAGACCTGCTGACCCAAGGCCCATTTCCCATCAGAACTCCAGAGCCCTTAAGATGACGACCTGGCCATTGAGACCTGGACTTTAAAAAGAGCGAGATTCTCTCCCGCGGTCATCTACACCATGATCAGTGCCCGAAAGCCGGCCTTCATCCCGTATTTGCCACCGCACATGGAAAAGTTCCTTTCCCGGTGCAGGGAATCCAATGTCCAACCTATGCCTCTGGCGATCCCCAGAATCTTTGTTTTCTTTTTTGCAGTCAGGTTGCAAAAGGGGTTGGCCCTCAGCTCCCTTAAGGGGTAGGTTTCATCTTTCTCAATATTCTATCAATGCCGGCTAGCTTGCAATCCGCAAGTCCAGATTTTCCTCCAGGGCGTTTCCCATCTAGTCCCACCGTACAAATGGTCGCTGGACCCATGGGACCTCAATCTCATTCTGGACGGTCTCCAGAGGACCCCCTTTGAACCTCTTAAGGAATCTTCTCTTGCTCTTCTCACCTGGAAGGTAACATTCTTAGTGGCGATTACATCCATCAGACAAGTTTTGGAACTGGCAGCACTCTCTTGCCGCGAACCCTTTCTGATCTTTCATCAGGGTAAGGTAGTTCTACCCAGTCCCCCCTCCTTTTCCGGATTTTCTTCCAAAGGTTACTTCCCCGTTTCATTTGAACGAGGACATTGTTCTGCCTTTCTTTTTGTCCACACCCAGTCCATAGGGTGGAAAGGTCTCTACATTCGCTAGACCTTATGAGGGCTCTCCGATATTACATACCCAGGACAGCCTCTTTAGGAACATGGACTCCTTGTTCGTCATTCCTGAAAGGCCTAAGAAAGGACAGGCAGCTTCATAGGCAACGCTGGCTCGCTGGATTCGCTCTGCGATCCAGGAGGTCTACCACTTGCAACTCAAGCCCATTCCTAGTGGGCTGCGGACTCCTTCCACGCGAGCAGTTAGCGCCTCTTGGGCCATCAGGCTTCAGTGGAACAGAGGTGGAAGGCCGCGACCTGGTCTAGCCTGCATATTGTTTCAAAGCATTACCGAGTTCATACCCAGGCTTCGGCTGAGGCGAACCTAGGTAGGAAAATTCTGGAAATGACAGTGGAGCACCTATCTCAGTAGGCGCTCCTGGCTATCTGGGACTGGTTCCTAGTCCTTGGGTTGCATTGTTTATTGTTTACCCACCCAGGGACTGCTTTAGGACGTCCCATGGTCCTGTGTCCCCCAATGAGGCGTTAGAGAAAAACAGATTTTTGTGTACTCACCGTAACATCGTTTTCTCTTAGCCATCATTGGGGGACACAGCACCCTCCCTGTTGCCCTGTTGGGTCTTAGTTTTTTCTCTTAGTACCTTTTTGTTATGAGCATTCCCTCGTGTTTTTTGTTACTTGTTCTCCTACTGCTTGTGTACTAAAACTGAAGTAGCCTGGCTGGGCCAGGGGGTGTATACTACAGGGGAGGAGCTAACATCTTTGCATCTACTTAGTGTCCAACTATGGATAAGCAGCATAACACCCATGGTCCTATGTCCCCCAATGATGGCTAAGAGAAAACGATTTTACGGTGAGTACACAAAAATCCGTTTTTTTTGCCCCCAAAAAAGCATAAAAGACTGTCCAGCACATCCACTAGGTACTTTGAACAGGTGCACGCTGAAAATGTTACAAAAAAATATGCACAGCAGCAGTCAGAAAAACTAAAATATGCAAATTCGTGTAATCACGGCAGCCTACAACAAGGTGTATCTCTTTTTGCCGGGACCCTATCCTAATACGCCTTTATCTGGGTTAAATAACCTACATGTAATGGACAGGTAGCATCCAGCTAAATAAAAAGCTCAGGCTGGAGTGCGGAGGAGTGTTCTGTCAGAAAGGAATGTAATACTAATATAAAAAGACTGACCAGCACATCCAATAGGTGTGAAAAGTTGCACGCTGAAAATTCAACAAAGTTGCAAAAATTTTCTGCATGCACCTGTTTATGACTGAGCACTCTGCCCTCCAGACTGAACGTTTTCATTTAACTGGATCCAACCTGCCCATTTCATGTAGTTTTTTTTAGCCCAGATGCAGGAGTTTTTGGAATGAGTCCCGGCAAAAATAGGTATGCCTTGTCGTCGGTTATTGGCCCTTCCCAGCTTAAAAATAGCAGGCTGCAGCCACCCCAGAAGTGGCACATCCTTTAGATGCACCAATCCTGGCTCTTCTCCCCTGCTCATCCCGTTGTCCTGGTGTGGTGGCAAACGGGTTAATATAAGGGGTTGATACCAGCTCTAATGTCACCTTGCATCAAGCCCTGGGGTTAGTAATGTTACAGCATCTATCAGATACCCGACATCACTAACCTAGTGAATAATAATAAAAAAAATTAGACTACAAATATGTTTTTTATTTGAAAACACATTCCCTTTTTCACCAATTTATTAAAAAAAGTCTGATGCCTTGTAATCCATTTTGGAGGTCCCACGACAACTCTGTGTTCCAGGATATGAAGGCGCAGGGAACGTATTCAACATTTTCTGGAAGCGCAAGCATTCCATTTGAGCAGTGTGGTTGCAGTGACCTGAGAATACTGCACTCACATTGCCCTGGTCCAACCAAAAGCAGAGTGACCTGCAGTAACCTTATTCCAGAATAAGGGGGGCACACTCAGGGAACACATCTCCTATTTTCTGGAAGTGCAGCACTGCATGTTAGGAGTGTGGGTGCATTGACCTGAGAATACTGCACTCACACTACCCCGGTCCAACTGAAGGCAGTGTGAGCTGCAGTAACATCACTGCGTTGCGCACAGTGAGCCGGCTGAGAGCCTCTCTGCACATGCGGCCATCATTTTTCTCGGACATGTACCGCCCCAGCAGCGATTGAACCACTCGGATCCGGGTGTCGCTACTCTTGGCTCGAGGGTCTCCGGACCCGGGGGCTTGGGATCACTCCGAAACGTGATGGGGGCTTATTTACAGGGGAGTTAGATAGTTTGTGATGCCACCCGTGGTGTGCGGTAATAGGGAGTACCACCGCTGCCGTTGGGAGTACTCGGGGCGATAAAGTGGGGCAGCCAGATAACGTTACCCTCCACGGGTAGGGAAAGGCCCCGGGACCATGGATGGTGGGATGGATTGCAGGGGAAGCGCAGGCTTGCTGGTAGCGGTGGTTAATCAGGTACTCACTCAAAAGGAAAGCAGACACTGACAACGTAGTAAACCAAGTCTCTGGGTGTCGCTGCCCTCTTGGGAGGAGCTCGTCTGGGTTCCATCTCTTGCAGCACTACCTGGTGGTCCATAACCTGCCTGTGTGCACAGAATTGAAAGTGTTCAGGTGGCCCGTAAGCTTGGAGCTGTCCGTGCCCTGCTCCCTACTATGGGTAGCAGAGGAGCTTGTGTGCCGCCCCCGTGGAAACAGCCGGGCTGCTCGGATCCGGATCCGCAGTGGCTCGATGGGTCTCCGGACCCGGGGGTCGTGCAGCCACTCGAATAAAAGGGGGTATTTATAGGGGATTGTGATAGTTCGTGACGCCACCCGTGGTTTGTGGTAATCTGAGAGTGCCACTGCTGCTGTTGGGAGTACCCGGGGGTGAAGACAGGGGGAAGCCAGATGTTAGGACCCTCCACGGGTAGGGGGGATGCCTCGGGACTCAGTGATAGTGCTTGGGGAGTGCCGTGGGGAGTGAAGGGGGTCCCTTATGTACTCACTCAGTCCATAAAGCTGACACCGACAACCAGATAAACCAAAGTTCTGTACACCGCTGCCAATGAGGGGAGCTATTTTGGGTCCCGTCCCCAGTGGTGCTGTCTGATGGTCTGTAACCTTCTTCTTGGCACTTTGTTCACTTTTCTGGTGGTCCTGGTAGCTTGAAACTAGCCGGGTCCTGCTCCGCAGTATGGCTAACTGTGGGAGCTTGCTCTCAGGGTTCACGCTTGGGATTTTCTGGACCGTTTTGTGGAAAGTCCTATCCCCCTCGTTGCGCTAGTACCCCGATTCTGGAGCGGGTGGAGAGCGGATCTTGAAGGCTCCGTTCTCGTCGGGCTAATTGTCAGGTTGCCTGAAGCTCCTTCCTGACCTAGGGTCCACGTACCCCGTCGTGCCCTGGGCCCGGCCCGGGAGATGGTACAAGGCCGCCGGCTGCTCCCTCGGCAGTACCGTGCCCCTTATCACGATCCCCATGCGACCGGGAGTCCAGCTCCTACTAGGTCCAGACCACCGTCTGTTACCTAGTGACTTCCAAGGAGCCCAGCTCCTGACCTCCTCTCTCACCGAGAGCTACTACTCAACTTCTCTTCTGGAAGCTCCCACTCCCCAGCTCCTCTCTCACTGGGATCTACTTCTGTTCTGAACTGCTCCTGACACTCCTGACCTCCCCTTAACCAACCCTCCCAAGTTGGCGACCCTATTCCACTCAGGCCGTCCACTGGTGTGTCTATTGGGTGTGGTTCAGAGTGTTCCTAGGATTTACTAACTGTTGTTGACAACACCACTTAGCTGGGGACACATAACCAAGGAGGAGGTGGATACTGTGCATAAGGGAAGACTGCACAATACCCTGTGACGTCCTGATAGGCCAGGGCGTCACACTTGCTCTCAGGAGCTCACGCTTGGGATTTCTGTGGGCTGCTTTGGTTGGAAAGCCCTATCCCCCTCATTGCGCTAGTGCCCTCCGATCTCTGAGCTTCATGGGAACAGTCCATAAAGGCCCTGTCCTCCGCAGGTTAATTGCCGGGTTGCATGAAGCTTCTTCCTGACCTAGGGTCCAGTACCCCGACGTGCTTTTGGCCCCAGACCGGCTATTGGACTGCAGCTGCCGACCGTCCTCTTTGACTAAGCCAGCACCCAGTCCCAATCTCCCGCGACCGGGTCTCCGCTTCCTCCGGGTCCAGACCACCGTCTGCAACCCAATCTACGTTTTCCTCTGGGAGCTCCAACTCCCAGCTTCCTTCGCGCTCCTCACAGCTCGAGGGCTACCACTGTTCTTGTCACCTCCCACCTCCCTGCCTGACCCCTAGGTGGGCGGCCCTATTCCAGCTTAGCAGCCCACTGGTGTTCCTGACAGGGTGTGGTGCGAGTTGTGATTAGGATTTTTAGATGCTGGTGGAGGCAGTGCTGCAAGTTGGGAACCAAGAACCAAAGGGGGGTTGAGCCCTACACTGGGAGATAAAGAGCGTGCAGTACCCTGTGACGACCTGACTAGTCCAGAGGCATCACAATTTCTTCTGAAGACAAGGCGAAGGAGGGGTCACGGGGGATCAGAGCTGCATCATGTACGGAAGGACCAGAGGGGTGGCAGCCTGACATAGGGTGAAATGGGAAAACCTTTCTGTTCCATCTGTCATGTCAGATTGCACAGAAATCAGAGGAGGAGGATGAATGCGGCAGGCACACCACTCGTGCAGCAGCAGCCATGTTAGATCATCGGGAGGGAGACGGGGATCAGGGAGGAGGAGACTTTGGGCACACCGGGGGACTGAGGAGGACATTTATCTCCCATTAGATATGTTTGATTATACCAAATGGAAGATTCATCATCTTTTTACTGCCACTGCCTTAACGTCCACGTGGTCACTGGTATACAGTATGAAATGGCGATCACGTGACCGGGGACCAGAAAAACCGACTCGGATCGTGATCTCCAGTGTCTCATCTACCACTGGTAACTAAAATCCTGGTGATTTTCCAAACTGGAAGGCGCTGTACCCTTTTTCCTGAGCGGCCGTTAAAAAGCGTCGCAAAGGAATAAGTACCCTTAACTTCCCCCGTTAAAAGGCTTATCGGCGGTCGTTAAGGTGCTTATTGTGTACATACAGCCTACAAAGCTAGGATGGATAGATAGATGTCAAACACATGTATAATGTCCAACTCTCCTAAATATTTTTTATGCTGGCACTGTTTCACTGGCATAAAAGAGTGTTCAGTCTTGTATTTAGCCAAAAAATAGATAATTTAAAAAAATTACGTGGGGTCCCCCCCATTTTTAACAGCCAGCTAGGGTAAAGTAGATGGCTGCAGCCTGCACACTGAAGCTACATAGGTAAAGATGGTTGACCTCGGGGAGATCAACATCCAACACCGCGGGGACACCATCACGTATTTCTCAACGCTTTGACACTAGAACAAGGCCCCCTGGGAAAATATGCAAAACAAGAATGCCGCGGAGACACTATCACATGTTTCTCAACGCTGGCAGGAAACTAGCCAGGTCTTTCACCGGGAAGGAACAACCATGGGAAGGGCAGTCTCCAGTCAAGGAAACCGCCTATACCAAAACGTGGTATCCATCCACAGACAGCTGTTTCGGGGTATTTGTCCCTCATCAATGTGAAGTAGGAAACTGGCTAGTGGGAGCAATGCCTAGTAGAAGACTACATAGGTAAAGATGGTTAACCTCGGGGAGATCATGTTTTGGTATAGGCGGTTTCCTTGACTGGAGACTGCCCTTCCCGTGGTTGTTCCTTCCCGGTGAAAGACCTGGCTAGTTTCCTGCCAGCGTTGAGAAACACGTGATGGTGTCTCCGCGGCATTCTTGTTTTGCACACTGAAGCTAGCAGCTAGCTTCACCTGGCAGAGGTCTCCCCAATCTGTTCATTCATTCATTCATTCATTCATTCATTCATTCATTTATTTATTTATGTATTTATTTATTTATAAATAATTAAAAAGAAAAACATGGGGTCCCCCCAAAAATTGGGTTACCACCAGCCAAGCTAAAGCGGACAGCTGGGGTCTTGCATTCATAGGAAAGACCATGTTTATTTGGCCTTTCCGAGCCTATAAATAGCAGGCTGCAGCCTCCCCAGAAGTGGTGCATCCATTAGATGCGCCAGTCCTTGCACTTTCTCCCCACTAATCCCGTTGCCTTGGAACGGTGGCAAACGGGGTAATATAAGGGGTTGATACCAGCTGTAATGTCAGCTGGCATGAAGCCCAGGGGTTAGTAATTTTGAGGCATCTACTAACCCTTTTAGTAATAAAGAACATAAAGACAACAAAACCCTCCCTGCCACATTCCCTTTTTCACCAAATTATTGAAAAGAAAAAAAAAATTTGGTCTGCCGTAATCAATTTTGGAGACCCCCACAACAACTCTGTCATCCATGATAAGGGGGCACGCTTAGCGAACATATACATCATTTTCTGGAAGTGCAGGCACTCCATGTCATGTGAGGAGTGGGCTCAGTCTCCTTGCTCGCAGAGAGCTGTCTGAGAACTGGCTCACTGCGCATGAGTCCGCCATTTTTTTCAGAAGGAGAGGTCGCGGGGGACTGCTGCAGAAGGTACAGGTGGTGACCTGTGGTGGACTTTTCTGTCTCATCTGACATGTCAGAAATCGGAGGAGAAGGATGCTTGTGACAGATGCACAACTCATGTGCCTGCCTTTTTGGAGATCAGGAAGAGGAGAGAGACTGGGGAGGGGTGGACTTTGGCCACACCGGGGGAGGACATTTATCTCCCATCTGATGTGTTTGATTATGTCATGTGCGAGGTAAGATAACGGTGATGACGTGACCGGGGGCAGGAAAAAACTGCTAGTATCGTAATTGCCTAGGACTCCCCAGAGATTTTCCGACGCTGGGGGTTGCAATTCACTTTTTTCTTACCGCTGTTATTGGCGATAAGGAATAAGTACCCTTTACTGCAGCTGTTTTAATCTGTAAATCCAACGTAAAGAGATTAAAAATAGAAAAAAGTACACAACAATAAATAAAGGGGCGGCAATCATAGATGAGGACTATGTGAATAAATGACAAATAGCTTTGTTACAAATACATGTGTAAATGTAAAACAACGTGTGTGTGAATCCGCATTTGACTCAGGGAACGTCATTAACTGTTTTGAGGGGAAATTTTAACCCCATGCTTTACAGTTATTCACCAAAAAACCTGTCTCCATTAAAGTCAATGGAGCTGGGAACACAATGCAGCCAGAACTTCAGAAGAATGTGCAGCCATGCCTTGAATGGAATGTTGGCGTGTCACAATGCAGCCAGGGAAAGAGACAGACAAAAAGACAGACAAAGAGACAGACAGATGGAGATAGACACAGACAAAGAGGCAGACAGACAAAAAGATAGAAAAAGACACAGACAGGGAAAGACAGACAGGGAAAGAGACAGACAGAAAAAGACAAGGAAAGAGGTACGGAGACAGACAGGGAAACAGGGAAAGAGATAGAGAGACAAATAGGAAAAGAGATAGAGAGACAGACAGGGAAAAAGACAGACAGACAAAGACATAGAGACAGACAGGGAAAGAGACAGACAAAGGGATAGAGACACAGAAAGAGAAACAGACACCGAGAGATACAGACTGAGACTGGGACAGAAATAGTTACTATCTAGGGCAGGGGTGGGGAACCTCCGGCCCGCGAGCCGTATGCGGCCCGCAACGACTTTTTCTGCGGCCCCCGGGCTGATTCCCGGGGACTGCAGTGCTGGGGCGGCAGCCGCATATTACTTGCTGCTGGCCCTTTAAAACCCCACACAGTGCGTTCAATGCTGAACGCTGCATTTCCTATACCTGAAAGACTACGTCCCCACGCTGGCACTGCCTACGTGAGGACATACTTTGTAGGTGGGGTCGGCGTGAGGAGCGCTAAAATCAAAAGGAGAGGATTGACTGCCAATCATCCCCCAGGTCTTACTGTGCCGGGCAGCACTCTGTGCCCAGCGCCGGCGGCTCCCTGTGCCCGGCGGTTGCGGCAGCAGCTCCCTGTGCCCAGCGGTTGCGGCGGTGGCTCCCTGTGCCCGGCGAATGCGGCGGCGGCTCCCTGTGCCTGGCGGTTGCGGCGGCGGCTCCGTGCCCGGCGGTGGCTGCTCCTCTCTGTGCCCGGCGGCTCCCTGTGCCCAGCGGCGAAGGCGGCTGCTCCTCTCTGTGCCCGGCGGCAGAGCTCTCCGTGCCTGCAGCCACCTCCAGCGCTCAGTGATCCCAGCCTTCCCCAGTTCTCTAACTACCTCCAAGCTCATCCGGGTCTGCCTGTGCCCCCAGCGCTCTGTACTTCCAGTTCTCTGTGCCCCTCTTTCTCCCCAGTGATCTATGCCCCCACAGTCTCCCCAGTGATCTGTGCCCCACAGTCTCCCCAGTGATCTGTGCCCCCCAGTCTCCCCAGTGATCTGTGCCCCCCCAGTGTTCTGTGCCCCCCAGTCTCCCCAGTGATCTGTGCCCCCCAGTCTCCCCAGTGATCTGTGCCCCCCTCCAGTGTTCTGTGCCCCCCCAGTGTTCTGTGCCCCCCCCCCCAGTCTCCCCAGTGATTTGTGCCCCCCCAGTGTTCTGCCTGGCAGCCCTTAGAGAGTGCAAGACAGCTTGTACCTTCGGCAAATGAGTTTTCCAGTTATCACTAAAGATAATGATATCGTCCAAATATGCGGCTGCATACTGGACACGGGGCTTTAGGATGATATCCATTAGTCTTTGGAAGGTGGCTTGGGCTCCATGCAACCCAAATGGCATATCCCGATACTGGAACAGTCCCTGTGGCATAACAAAGGCAGTTTTCTCTTTGGCCGAGTCAGTGAGGGGAATCTGCCAATAACTTTTTGTTAAGTCAATAGTGGATATGTATCTGGCTGAACCTAGTCTCTCTATAAGTTCATCAACTCTTGGCATGGGGTAGGCATCGAATTTCGATACCTCATTTAACTTGCGAAAATCATTACAAAACCGGATAGACCCATCGGGCTTGGGCACCAGTACGATAGGACTAGCCCACTCACTCCGGGACTCCGCAATAACCCCGAGCGCCAGCATTTTCTTTACTTCCTGGGCAATGGAATTCGATATGGTTTTAACCGTACTCGTGTCTGAGGGTCGGTGACAATGTCATGTTTAATTAGGTGAGTACGGCCGGGTAGTTCGGAAAAAATATCTGCGTTTCTCTGTATGAACGCCTTGGTTTCTTGTATTTGGGTCTTGGATAGCGTGTCTGCAATAGCCACCTCTGGTGGTACTATCTGGGGGTCACTTACCTCAGATGTTGGTGCCACTCGAGGCCCACTATCAAGGGTAGTCTCTGCTACCAGACTCTCTCTGTCCCACCAGGAACTTAAGCAAGTTTATGTGGTAGATTTGTTGGGGTTTTCTCTTGTCTGGTTGGTGTACCTTATAATTCACTTCACTTATTTTTTACAGCACCTCGTATGCCCCCTGCCATTTTGCAAGAAATTATTTTCTACAGTAGGTACCAACACTAACACCCTCTCCCCAGGTTGAAAAACTCGTGTTTTAGCCGCCCGGTTGTACACCCTGCTTTGGGCGCGTTGGGCGCGCTCCAAACATTCTTTGACTATTGGCATAACTGCCGCAATTCTGTCCTGCATGATTGTTATATGTTCAACTACACTGCGGTAAGGAGTCACCTCTTGCTCTCAAGTCTCCTTGGCAATATCCAACAGTCTTCTGGGACACCGCCCATAGACCAATTCAAAAGGTGAAAAGCCCGTGGAGGATTGGGGTACCTCTCGTATGGCGAACAAGAGATATAGCAGGAGAGCATCCCAATCCCTTACGTCCTTATCCACCACCCTTTTCAACATCCTCTTTAGGGTTTTATTAAAGCGCTCGACCAGACCGTCAGTTTGAGGGTGATACACTGAGGTACGCAGGTGGGAGATTTTTAGTAATTTACATAGTTCTTTAAGTATATGAGACATAAAGGGGGTCCCCTGATCCATAAGTATCTCTTTTGGAATGCCTGTGCGAGAAAACATGTTAAAAGCTCCTTTGAAATTGCTTTTGCATTGGCATTCCGTAAGGGTACAGCCTCCGGATAACGGGTGGCGTAATCCAGTACCACCAAAATGTATTGATGACCCCTGGCAGATTTAACTAATGGACTGACTAAATCCATTACTATCCTCTCAAAGGGCACCTCTATTATTGGCAAGGGTACAAAGGGGCTTCTAAAATGTGTCATAGGTGCAGTCAACTGGCATGTAGGACAGGACTGACAGTACTGAGTTACATCTCCCATCTGACCCAGCCAAAAGAAACGTTGCAGAATACGGTATTTTGTCTTTTCTCTAGCCAGGTGGCCCCCCAAGGGATGTTTATGTGCCAGGTCTAAAACCACCTGACGAAAAGATTTTGGTACCACTAGCTGTTCCACCACCACTCCTCGCATCTTGTCAATGTGGTACAGCATGCCCTGTTGCACTGCCACATGTGGAAACTCATTTTGAGCCCCTGGGTTTCCCTGGGTTTCCCTCAGAGACCTTCACATTTTCCCATGCCCTTGTAGTAGGATCTTGGTGTTGAGCAGTCCCGAAATTATCACGGGCCACCTCAAGACCTGGCATCTCTATACCATCCTCTAGCGTGTCCGCCTCGCCTGCAAACACACCCAGAGGAGAGTGTACAGATTCTGGAGCTACCCCTGTGGTGGGTCCCCCATCATCTTGCTCCAGTGGCTCAGGGGCAAGCCCCAGGGTATCGTTCACCAGTTTTTCTTCAACCGGGGTGTTCACGCCATTTTTAATGTTGCACAAGTCCCAGAATAAGGGAAAGTCTCTCCCCAGGATTACACTATGCAACATAGTCATTACGATCACCACCTGATGTCTTTTGGCCCCCAAGAGTGTGGCAAGAGTTACCCAGGCTGTGGGGTAGTTTTTTAGCATCGCCATGTATGGAACTAATGCCCACAGTTGAATCTGTTATTGCTCCAGGGTCCACCAAGCTAGCATGTACCAAGGTTACTTGACTGTCAGAGTCTAAGATGGCTTTCACACTATAGCCGTTGACCTCAATGCAACACACATGTTTTTCATTTCCCGTGAGGATCTCCGCAGCACAGACTGTACATATAATGACAGACACCTTGTAGTGTTATAGTCCATCGGCTCTGTAGTTAATGGGCAGTTAGCAGCTACGTGGCTGAGCCCACGACATCACCAACACTGAATAGGCCCTTGCTTCCCAGTTGGGGACTTCAGTCTGGGCCTGTTGAGTTGCTGAGAAATTACACCGCTAACATAGTCCTTTGTGGACCTGCTACCCCTAGTTGCAACATTCTCTTCTTTTGAAAAAGGAGTAGTTTTAGCAGGACTTTCAGGCGATTTCCTAGAACCCCAGCAAGGCGAAAGCATCCACTGGAGTAGGCTTTCAGAAGCGCTGTAACGCTCGACCATTTTCACTAACTGGTCAGCGCTAGTTGGGTCACCCTGTCCGACCCACCTTTGGATCTTAGCCGGTAAGGATCGCAGGTACTTGTCTAGGACAACACGTTCCACCATCTGTGCGGGCGCCATTTATTCACCAGATGGATGAGGTCATGCATTTGTGAACGAGCTGGGTGATGTGCCACAAAAGTCCATAGATGTACCCTCTGTGCCCGTACATATGTGTTTACTCCCAGCCTTGCCAGGATTTCACCTTTTAGTTTAATATAGTCCATAGCATCAGCTCCACTTAGATCATAATATGCTTTTTGCGGATCTCCGATCAGGAATGGAGCGACCACTTCAGCCCATTTGTCCACCGGTAGGCGCTCACGTTCTGCAATACGTTCAAATACTGCCAAACATGCTTCCACATCATCATCAGTAGTCATTTTAAGTAAAGTCTTTTGTACGGCTTTCTGCGCACTGGCAGAGCCTTGTGCACAGTCCTCCGCGTCTCGAGGCTGCCGAACCAAGGACTTTTTTATTGCATTTAACTGCTCTTGTTGCATTTGGTGCTGCTACTCCAGCGCCTTCTGGAGGTAAGTCTTGGTCTGTTGTTGGTTAATGTTGGCCTGCACCAACTGATTCAGCAGCTCCTCCATATTGCTGGTCTCTTGGCTCTTCAGCAGCACAGGAGCTTTCAGCCAGGACATTAACAAGAGCCAATGCACATAGAACGGTTTATCTGTAGTTACAGTCCAATAGCCACTAATGCCCGCATTCTCCACCATTTGTGAGACAGGGGATATAGCTCAGCTGGGATCTTTGCTTTGGTCCAAGAAAGTGGCTATGGATTCATAGATGACAGCGGCAGACTGGCAGGTTCCATACAGATACGGCCACTGCAATGTTTTATTGTGTACACTTATCTCTCAGTGTTACACATGCAAAAACAGGAAAATAAATGTTTAAGGCCGTCTGGCCACTAACTAACAACAGAATGGTAACTACAAAATAAACCTATGTAACAAACAAAACAGTATTCTCTTACTGTGTCGGTTCCTCAGCACAGCAAGCGGAGGTATGGAGTCTCAGCACCAGCAGCCATGAGCCTGTACTGCTCTCCTCAGCAGTCTCCTTGTTCTGAATGCCTCCTGATTATTTCAGCTGATCCAGTGAGGAATCAAAACCTGGATTGAATGTGGAGAAGGGAGCAACCAGTCCCACTGCCATTCCTACTGATTAGTCCAGGAAAAACCGAAACCAAAATTACACTGAAATAAACAGGCTTCAGTGACTAACTTATTGCTGAGCCAGATATAACTTTCCGAGCTTTTCCCAGCCCATTTGCATGGGCTGACTGCTCCACAGTCAGTACATGGAGACATATGAAATGAACCGATGGGAAACATACCTGTTCTCTAGTACTTCTCCCCTCGGTATCTCACAATCTATAATCCGGAATTGCGTCAGTGCAGACCTTCATTGGACCTGTGAGCTGACTAATAAAGTGTGCTTGTGCATTCAAAATTCATCGGTATGGACCTGCATGTTCACAAATGCTGGTATCCGCATCAATTAATTATTATTATTATTATTATTATTTATTATTATAGCGCCATTTATTCCATGGCGCTTTACAAGTGAGAGAGGGTATTTGTACAACAATCATTAACAGTACAAGACAGACTGGTATAGGAGGAGAGAGGACCCTGCCCGCGAGGGCTCACAGTCTACAGGGAATGGGTGATGGTACAATAGGTGAGGACAGAGCTGGTTGCGCAGTGGTGTACTGGACTGAGGGCTATTGTAGGTTGTAGGCTTGTTGGAAGAGGTACATCTTGAGGTTCCTCTTGAAGCTTTCCACGGTAGTGGAGAGTCTGATGTGCTGAGGTAGAGCGTTCCAGAGTATGGGGGATGCACGGGAGAAATCTTGTACGCGATTGTGGGAAGAGGAGATAAGAGAGGAGCAGAGAAGGAGATCTTGTAAGGATCTGAGGTTGCGTGCAGGTAGGTACCGGGAGACTAGGTCACAGATGTAGGGAGGAGACCGGTTGTGCATGGCTTTGTATGTCATGGTTAATGTTTTGAACTGGAGTCGTTGGGCGATGGGAAGCCAGTGAAGGGATTGGCAGAGTGGCGAGGCTGGGGAGTAGCGAGGGGAGAGGTGGATTAAGCGGGCCGCAGAGTTTAGGATAGATTGGAGGGGTGCAAGAGTGTTGGAAGGGAAGCCAATAAATTAATGGGTCCATACCCAAGGACTCAACACTTGAATCTCACATATAATAGTGAGAAAATGATAGTAAAATTTTGTAGTAAATATTATATCTCATCACTATAGAAACAGGACTAAATGCAGATCTATGTACTAACAGCCATTATAAGACCACTCAGGTAACTCAGGTTCAAAACATCAAACGTAAATGCCAAATCCTCTCAATCGTTATATATATATATATATATATATATATATATATATATCCAAAGGAGAAAGAAAGTCGTACTCCAGATGATCACCATATAACTCAGTCTTTATTGCAGGGGAAACATGAGGGTACAAGCGGTGGGGAGGGTGAGACAAGCCATACAACGCCGGACGACGGCGTGCCGTTTCGCTAGAACTTAGCTTCCACAGGTCCAGTGCAAACTGCCATGCAGCACCGCCCTTTTAACACAAATTGTGTGGGTACTGCATTAGCAGAGTGATTTAAAATGCAAATGTAAGTATACAATTAGTAGCTGCAAAAAACAGGTGAAGACTTCAAGGGTATTAACATATCACAGTCTAATACACATATCTCTCAAAATACAATAATATACAAAAGGCGGACAGAATCACAATCCCTACAAGAACAGAACAAAATTCTGATGTACAGTACAGCGAGCACAAAAACAGTAGAAATTATTTTAAATTAGTGAAAAAAAAAAAAAATTGTTTCAGAGACAATGTATGCAATAATGTTAAAATGCAAAACAGTAGCTATTAATCAACGCCATGATCAGACAGTGCTAGTGTGTCGCCCGGGGACCAGGGGGTACTCAGATCCGGGCCACAGAGTCACTTCTGTGGGTATCACGATGGCGTGACCCGGTCTGTGATCCCAGGCTCCACAGTAAAAGGGGATTTAGTAAGGGGAATTGTTATAGTTCGTGACGCCACCCACGGTTGTGGTGATGGCACCACTGCTGCTCAGTGTGGGGGTCCCGGGGATGGTATGGAGCAGCTAGATGTTATTTCTCCCCTCCGTGGGTAGGGGGTTGGTAGTCCCGGGGCCCGGTGATGGGGTAAGCAGGGAGCAGGGCGCAGTGCTGCAGTGCGATGCCCGAGGGCACGGGTGTACTCACAAGAAAGTCACACGGAGTCACTGGTGAACTAAGAATTGCCGGTGTCCGCAGCCTTTGGTACGGGGTGTTAGTGTCCCACACACGGTGCAGCAGCCCTTGTTGTTCTTCCCTGCAGCCAAGTGCCTTTCTCTCCTCTCTCTTCCACTTTCTCCTCAGCCGGGGACGGGGAATCTACTCCCCTGTAGTGATCCGGGTACCCAGGTACCGAGGGGCCACCGCCCAGCTCCGGCTACCTGTTCTGGCCCCTTCCTCACTACGGCCTGCCCTGGTCCTCTTGGAGAACGCTTCACTCCCAGCCGGGAGCTGAACTCCAGACCTCTGTTCTCTCTGACCTCTCCACACTCTCTGCTCCAGCCCCTCCCCTCTCCTCTGCTTTTCCCTTACACTGGGGGCTGTGCTTGTTTGGCTGCACCAGTGTGAGATCATATTACCAAGGAGGATTAACTCTTTATGTGACAACCTGGCTGTGCCAGGGCGTCACACACCCCCCTGGTAAAACACGGCCCGTCCTCGGGCCGGCTAGGCACCGACATTTTATTAAACTGGAAAAGAATAAAACATTTTAAACATTTTCAATCTTCCCACAGCGGGATGCACATTGCTTCAACGTTGCAACAACAAATAACACTTTTAATAATAACTGTGTAACGGGTCCTTCAGTCACCCACCCAAACAACCTAGCCTTGGTGCTGCCCCTAAAACCCAGGCAGCACCCCTTGACCCCAGTCCAGGAACAGCCCCAAATTGGTCAACGGGACCGGTACTTCGCTGCCGTTGCGGCCGGGCGGACTGCCGGAGCCGTCGTCATCTCCGTCGCGGCCGGGCGGACTGCCGGGGCCGGTGGCAGGGTGGTGACAAAGGTGAGGCCTGGGGACCCCAGGTCTGGGTCCTCCCCAACAGGTGCTGCGGGCTCCGCTACCGGTAACAGGGGTAACGGGTCGGTGCATCGCTGCGGCGGCCTCTCCAGGAACCAAATGCTGGCAGAGTCCTGGCATCCCTGCCTTTACAGTCCTCGTCACATAAGCTGCGGTTCCTTCTTTCTGCTCCCCCCTGGTACTCGGGAGCAGTCCTTCCAGCAGCTTTTAAAGTTTCTCTTTTCGCTTCCGGTCCTCCGGAGCTTCACTTCCGCCCGCGTTCTCAGGGGGCGGAGCCTCTTTTTCGCGCCCACCGCTCGGAGAAGAAGGCGCCAAGTTGTTGTTTTTGGCGCCTAAAATGGCGGCTAAAATGGCGGATTTCAAGATTTTTGCAGCGGATCACCGCTGACAGTCCAGAATAAGGCGCACTTCCTCCAGGTAACTGGATGGGTTCGATCCTGTTCGTGACGCCAAATGTGTCGCCCGGGGACCAGGGGGTACTCAGATCCGGGCCACAGAGTCACTTCTGTGGGTATCACGATGGCGTGACCCGGTCTGTGATCCCAGGCTCCACAGTAAAAGGGGATTTAGTAAGGGGAATTGTTATAGTTCGTGACGCCACCCACGGTTGTGGTGATGGCACCACCGCTGCTCAGTGTGGGGGTCCCGGGGATGGTATGGAGCAGCTAGATGTTATTTCTCCCCTCCGTGGGTAGGGGGTTGGTAGTCCCGGGGCCCGGTGATGGGGTAAGCAGGGAGCAGGGCGCAGTGCTGCAGTGCGATGCCCGAGGGCACGGGTGTACTCACAAGAAAGTCACACGGAGTCACTGGTGAACTAAGAATTGCCGGTGTCCGCAGCCTTTGGTACGGGGTGTTAGTGTCCCACACACGGTGCAGCAGCCCTTGTTGTTCTTCCCTGCAGCCAAGTGCCTTTCTCTCCTCTCTCTTCCACTTTCTCCTCAGCCGGGGACGGGGAATCTACTCCCCTGTAGTGATCCGGGTACCCAGGTACCGGGGGGCCACCGCCCAGCTCCGGCTACCTGTTCTGGCCCCTTCCTCACTACGGCCTGCCCCGGCCCTCTTGGAGAACGCTTCACTCCCAGCCGGGAGCTGAACTCCAGACCTCTGTTCTCTCTGACCTCTCCACACTCTCTGCTCCAGCCCCTCCCCTCTCCTCTGCTTTTCCCTTACACTGGGGGCTGTGCTTGTTTGGCTGCACCAGTGTGAGATCATATTACCAAGGAGGATTAACTCTTTATGTGACAACCTGGCTGTGCCAGGGCGTCACACTAGCAAAACAAGGGTGTCACAGTCAGGATGTCATATAGTCGACATGCCAAAAAAAAAAAAAAAAGGTCTTTAAAGAAAAACTGACAAGTCGTTTCTGTCATTCAAACTTAGCGGTCCCATTGCGTTTAGATCCAGAATCAATCTGGATTCTTTTTGTAACAGCGTGCGGTGCGTGTCGCCGCCTCTGCTGCTAGGATTGACTTTAAACAGACCAGCAAAAGAAAGTAGATTGGAATTACTATTATGGCATTCCTGCATGTGTTTAATAAGTCTTGCTGAACCTATCCCTGATATTAAGGATTTGCAATGTTCCCTAAAACGGACGTAAAGGGGCCGGATAGTTTTTCCAATGTAATAAAAATTGCAGGGGCAGAATAATGCATACACTATATAAGTGGACTTGCACGATATGAAATCATTAACCCTGAGGTACTCACACCCCACTTATTACATCCCTTGTTTTATGGGCCAAACCGAAAGGACAATTCCCACATCTAAAATTACCCTTAATTTTTTTCTTGTCTAACCATGTCTTTTCCTTTGTGGGCACGAATCTATTTTTTACCAAAAGGTCGACTAAATTATGGCCTCTTCTGTAAGATACCAAGGGACCCTCTTTAACCAGGGCTCTAAGGTCTTTATCGTTTTTCAACAAATGCCAGTGTCTCTTTATGCTGGATCTCACAATGTCAAACAGAATTGTATTTGAAATTGAAGGTGCATCTATCCACGGCGGCATTATGCGGCATTTTTCCTGGTATTTTTTTTTAAAAAAAATTTGCGAGGTCTATCACGATCATTCGTCGCCATCGCAGTCCTGTCCTGTTCTTTTGCTGGTCTGTTTAAAGTCAATCCTAGCAGCAGAGGCGGCGACACGCACCGCACGCTGTTACAAAAAGAATCCAGATTGATTCTGGATCTAAACGCAATGGGACCGCTAGGTTTGAATGACAGAAACAACTTGTCAGTTTTTCTTGAAAGACCTTTTTTTTTTTTTGGCATGTCGACTATATGACATCCTGACTGTGACACCCTTGTTTTGCTAGCACTATCTGATCATGGCGTTGATTAATAGCTACTGTTTTGCATTTTAACATTATTGCATACACTGTCTCTGAAATTTTTTTTTTTTTTTCACAAATTTAAAATAATTTCTACTGTTTTTGTGCTCGCTGTACTGTACATCAGAATTTTGTTCTGTTCTTGTAGGGATTGTGATTCTGTCCGCCTTTTGTATATTATTGTATTTTGAGAGATATGTGTATTAGACTGTGATATGTTAATACCCTTGAAGTCTTCACCTGTTTTTTGCAGCTACTAATTGTATACTTGCATTTGCATTTTAAATCACTCTGCTAATGCAGTACCCGCACCATTTGTGTTAAAAGGGCGGTGCTGCATGGCAGTTTGCACTGGACCCATGGAAGCTAAGTTCTAGCGAAACGGCACGCCGTCGTCCGGCGTTGTATGGCTTGTCTCACCCTCCCCACCGCTTGTACCCTCATGTTTCCCCTGCAATAAAGACGGAGTTATATGGTGATCATCTGAAGTGCGACTTTCTTTCTCCTTTGGATTTATCTTGGTCTTCACCGCAAGTCTGCACCATGATCCCCTCCATGGCTCAGTAGGGCTCAAGTAGCTGAACGTGTAGTAACACACGGAGTAGGTGGTGCACCGGGACTCTTACCTCTTTCATATATATATATATATATATATATATATATATATACTTATAAATATATATATATTTATAAGGAATATGATATCTGTCATTGCTAACAGGCTTTGCTAAAATAGTAAATACCCAGTATCAAATATAAACATCATATTTCTTTGTTACCCATGTTAGAGTTGGTGGGTCAGCAGTGCATCCACTTCCACCCCTATGTACATTTCGCATAAAACGCTTCCTCAGGGGGCTATTGCTGATCAATTTTCCCTCTCTTTATATGTGTTCGCCTAATGGCCACCGCTTGCAGTCTGTCCACCGACTGCAACGGGGAAGCACCGCTCTTCAGGGTTGCCAGCGCATGCACAGTGGCTATAGAAGCCAGGGCTTATACACAGCCCTAATGACAGTGGCGTGACCCAGCGGGCAGGTGGAGGACAGTGGGCACGCGCACCAGACTGCATTAAGCAACTTACGTCACATTCCCATATGCTGCACTATGATATGCGCTTGCTTACTTGCTAATCACTGTGCATGATATGCAAAGTTGAAGCGACCAAATGGTCTTGGACACCTATAAATTTATAAATTCCAAGTATGTGTGATGCCCTGGGCAAGCCAGGGGTCACAGGTCATGACACCACCACACCCTACACCCCGGATAGGTACACCGAAGCTAAACCAAAAATCCTTGTTGCCTTCCTCCAGGGGCTGATGTCCACACCAGGGGGTGGGCCAGGTGGTTGGCTCCGAACACCGAGGAGTTCACAGCCCTGGAGGCGGGAGAACCAGGCAGATCAGTTTAGTCAGAGTTTGAAGTGAGAGTGAAGTGGTAGAGGAGCAAGAGAGAGGAGTAAAAGTGGAAGAGAAAGTGACAGTTGAGGAAGCCTGAAGTTGGTCCGGGTGCGTGCCCCGGACTGAGAGAGCAAGGTCAGCAGACGGCAGTGACCGTCTGCAGGAGAGGCTGATCGGAGGTTGCCGAAAGGACCGTGGACGGGTGGTGGCCCGGCGGTACCGGAACGGTATACGAAGAGAAGCCAGCACCATTGGCAGGGGCCTTTCGGATCCCGGCAAGGCTAGGAGTCGCCGTGAATTTGCCAAATCCGTCAGTGAAGGGGACCTCCGGGTCTCCCAACAACTAAGTCCCGATTGAAGGCAACAGTCCAACCGTAGGAGAGAGACACCGCCACCGCCAAGGCACCAGTTTCTCAGGGCCAGCGCCTGCGGGTAAAGTGGGGCTCCTCCGGCCTATATCCAAGCCGGGGAGCGGGTTACCGGTGGGAACCCATCGCTACCAATATAGACTTAGGTGCAGGAAAAGGGACCGTCATCGTCAACTACCGGGGAAAAGCAACAGCAGCCGTCCGTGGGAACCGTCTTTCCAGCCGTGTGTTTTACTGAGAACTGTGTTCCCGTCTCCGGCTGAGTGAGTACCACAGTGCCGTGAGGCACAGCGCTGCCCCGCGTCCCTGCACCCCACCAAGCCCTGCACCGACCCCGCCATCCCTCATCCCCCACCTCATCACTGGGCCCTGGGACAACCACCCCCTACCCACGGAGGGGAGAACCAACAACTTTGCTGCTCCCTGTCACCGCTCCCGGGATCCCCATACAGAGCAGCGGTGGTGTCCACACAATCACCACAACTGTGGGTGGCGTCACGGACAATAAACAATCCCAAAAACCAATCCCCTTTCACTCATGGGCGAGGAGCGCCGCTCGAGTCCCCGGGATCCGGCCCATCGCTCGAGCCACCGAGCAGTAGCAGGCCGCAGCAGCAGCGGCAGCCGGACCCGAGCAGTGGGAGAGCGCGGCGTCCCCACTTCCGCCCGCGACATATGCCATACATAACGATTGAGACATATGGTAATTCATAACATGCATCAAGTCGTGCAATATGCAGAGAATATCCACGTCAGGAATATGAATCCATTAGAGTAGGTTCTTCACATACAAGGTGATCCTTAGGGTTGGTAGAAGTATACTGTAAACAAATACACAAATTAAAACCGATTAAAAACAATACAGGAAAACGGTGGAAGAGATCAAAGATAATGTACTAAATTGCATAAATGATCATTGCTGCGCATGATAACACAAGGCCTATATAAAATAAATAGACGTGACACTGAATAATTTTGATGGCATTAAATGGCCATGACATTTATTAAGGGTTAAATAGCATATTAAAATTACCAATAAATAACCAAATCTTTATTAACCATTTCATCACCACAGTCCATAAACTAGTCCGCCAGCAAAGCTGACGACTTTTCCCTCTAACAAATGCCACGACGAGTGCGATCCTCCACGAGAAGTTCTTTCTCCAGGGATGGCGGGTGGGTGTTCTTCTTTGATCTTCAGAAATTCTGACAGCCAGCTGATGGAGAGCCCCTGCTTTTATTTACAAATTTCCCGCACTTTTCTAACAGCTGACCAATCAGCTGTTAGAAAAAACGGAAAATGGAAAATACCCTACCTATTGGAAAAATCTGCAAACTAAAATTCAAAAGCCCAAGCAATGATTACAGATTCTTCAAAGTAGTCTTTTTTTCTGACAATCAAGCTCAAAAGCTCCGCTTCCAACCTAGCAACTTTATCCTGAGGCAACCTACACTCCATCCTATCAGAATCAATAGTGATGCCTAAAAACTCCAAACACCGACAGGGCAAAGTCGTCTTCTCTTCCGCTATAGGAACACCACACAAACACATCAACTCACGAAACTTAACTAACAACTTTAAACAATCCTCAGACTCCGCCTTACCAACAAATAAAAAATCATCTAAATAATGCAGAATTTTCCCTTACCTCCCTCAACCTCAACAACCCAATGTAAAAATGATGAAAAAGATTCAAAATAAAAACAAGACAAAGAAAAACCCATCGGGAGGCATTTGTCAAAAAAATAGTGCCCCCTAAACTGAAAACCCAGAGAATTGAAACCCGAAGGATTCACTGGTAAAAGCCTGAATGCTGACTGAATATCTGATTTTGCCATTAAAGCCCCTCTACCTGCTTCCCTTAACAAATCCACAGCTTGATCAAATGAGGAATATTTAACCGAGACTATATCCGGCTCAATCTCAACATTTAAGAACCATATCTTGGAAACGATAAATGGTGGATTAGACGGAAACTACCCTTCTCCTTCTTAGGGACTATCCCGAGTGACGAAAGCCGAAAATTCTTGAACGGGGGACTAACAAAAGGACCAGCTACCCTACCTAATTGAATCTCTTTTAGCACTTTGGAAGCTACCACTGACTCAAATTCATTTACTGAAAGAATATTCTCCACCCAAACGCACCCTGACCCTTTAAACTCAGGAACAAAAAAAACGTTCACAAATCCATCCAAAATTAACTAAGCATTCTGTCTGACTGGATAGCGATCTAACCAACCCAGCATGTTTTGTACTATCACTGGTGTCACCTCCTTTAAACATGGACTCCTTAGTGTTGTGTTGTTGCTGTGTACTCTGGTTCTGTTTTTTGAAACATTTGAAGATGGCATGATTACCCCCACAAGAGGAGCACTCATGTCGAAATCTGCAATTGGATGTAAATTTACATGACGACTCATTAAATGCAAAGCAGAAACCTTTTTTAACCATAGGATTATTTTGAGAAAATCTGTTAAAATTAGTCCTCTGAGGAAGCATAAGGTTTAGCCATAGACCGACGTCTTTTTGGCCCCATTGCATATTCCGGAGGATGGCTAATTTTTGACGAAAACCCTCATCATAATTCAGCCATGCAATGCCACCAAAACTGCGATATGCCTCTAATATGTTCTCCATGTGCTGAAAAAGACCCGAACAAACTGCCGGATTCTTTTCACTCAAGACAGAAGAAAAAATGCAAAATGCCTGCAGCCAGTTATTGAATGATTTAAAGGCGGCCTTTTTCTTATCATCTAAATCCGTCTTCTCATCCTTTTTAACATTCTCTCTACTAGACGGAAGCAGAGAAAACAAATCAACATAATCTCCCATGTAAATCTTATCCCTAACTGGCTGCGGCAAATGAAATCCCAGGGGGGACATGTCACATGTCAAAGCCTCCTTAAATAAATAACCAGGCAGAGACATGGACTCCTGACAACCACTAAAGCTGGTGTCACACACAGCGACAACGACAATGACGTCGCTGCTACGTCACCATTTTCTGTGACGTTGCAGCGACGTCCCGTCGCTGTGTGTGACATCCAGCAACGACCTGGCCCCTGCTGTGAGGTCGCCGGTCGTTGCTGAATGTCCAGCTTCATTTTTTGGTCGTCACTCTCCTGCTGTGACACACACATCGCTGTGTGTGACAGCGAGAGAGCGACGAAATGAAGCGAGCAGGGAGCAGGAGCCGGCGTCTGGCAGCTGCGGTAAGCTGTAACCAGCGTAAACATCGGGTAACCAAGGGAAGACCTTTCCCTGGTTACCCGATATTTACCTTCGTTACCAGCCTCCGCCCTTGCTGCCAGCGCCGGCTCCTGCTCTGTGCACATGTGGCTGCAGTACACATCGGGTAATTAACCCGATGTATACTGTAGCAAGGAGAGCAAGGAGCCAGCGCTAAGCAGTGTGCGCGGCTCCCTGCTCTCTGCACTGTGACATGTAGTTGCAGTACACATCGGGTTAATTAACCCGATGTGTACTGTACCTAGGAGAGCAAGGAGCAAGCGCTAAGCGCGGCTCCCTGCTCTGCACGTGTAGCACAGCGACGTTATGATCGCTGCTGCGTCGCTGTGTTTGACAGCTAAGCAGCGATCATAACAGCGACTTACAAGGTCGCTGTTACGTCACAGAAAATGGTGACGTAACAGCGACGTCGTTGTCGCTGTCGCTTAGTGTGAACCCAGCTTAAGACCTGCACTACTCTCCCTAGCCACCGCCCCCCTGCTAACATTTCACATAACACTTTCTTCACTACAGCTTCTATACTAAAAGGAAGAGGGCCGGCACACGAGACAGACAGAGGGACATTGAAACTCTCAGCCTGTCCTCTGCTCTGCAGTTCTCGGCCCTCCTGTGGATGTCCCTGGTCTCCAGCAGCTCCGCGCCTCAGGCCCCTGCCTCTGGCCTCGGCAAGGCACCTCCTCCTCTTCAGACGGGGACTCGGACCAGGGGGCCGCCGTCGCTCTTCTGGCCCCAGGAACGATCTTCCCCTATGATCTCCCGCTGCCACCAGGAATTTCAAATCCCTGGGCCGGTGCCGCGCTTTTACGGCGACGCCGACTAGATGACGTACTCTTCCTCTTCGTGGCTGCTCTGTCCGGCGCTGAACAATGACGCGCCTCCGCAGCCAGGATGGGCGGGAAAGCTCCGGCTTCCGCTTCTTCCTCATTCTCACCGACTGCCGCTGGAAGGACGCTGCGCCGCAGGGACCGCCTTCTTTCCGGGATATCCGCTGTCAGCGCTGCCATCTCTTCTGGGTCGGTAAGCTGGATAACCGCGGCGTCACGATCCTCAGCTTCTCCAACTTCTGCTGGCTGCCTAGACGCCTCCAGGCATTGTCTCAGCCAGGCTTCTCCACTGTCCTCGCGCGCCCTCTTCATCCGGTCTTGCAGCAGGCTTTCCATCAGCTGTTCTTCTTTGATCTTCAGAAATTCTGACAGCCAGCTGATGGAGAGCCCCTTCTTTTATTTACAAATTTCCCGCACTTTTCTAACAGCTGACCAATCAGCTGTTAGAAAAAACGGGTGCGCAGAACCAGCCTAAACTGGTTTAACCAGTCTCCTCATGACAGAACACAGCTGTTCTTAACCCTTCACTCACCACACATATAGTGAACATAAAAACCTTTATTCAATAATAATGGCCATTCCATTGTATATATAACCAGGCCTGTGCCATCATGCATTCGCACGGCATACTAGCTACCGTGCTCTAAACAGAGAGCCAGATGGATTAATTGGGGACAATAGAGCTAGTACACAGGCATTTTCTAGGGGAAAGAGAGTCCAACTTATAAGAAACAAGCAAATTAATTGGTTTCATTTAATCCTGTAGGTGATTTAGTTTCTAATAGTGTAATCCATTTGCATTCTTGCTGTAATAGTTTCTTATTTATATTGCCGCCTCGAATCCCTCTGGACACATGTTCAATCCCCCTTACATTAAAGGTACAGGGATCACTATCATGTTTTAATTTGAAATGTCGAGGGATTGTTTTCAATTCCTCCAAATTGGAGATGGTTGTTGCAGCTACAATGTCGCGTACGTCTTTCCTTGTCCTGACTCTTAGTTGGCGTGATGTCAGCCCAATATAAATTAGGCCACAAGCACACATCGCATAGTATATCACCTGCGTGGTGGAGCAGGTGATATACTGGCGAATTTCAAATTCTTTGTCTCCCCTGATGACCTAAAGGTCACACACATATTGGCGCATGCCCTACATCCACCACAGGGGTAACACCCCTTAACCAGTGACCCTGTGTCAAAGGGCGTATTGGTAGTCGCCACGTAGTGGCTTCTAACCAATATATCTTTGAGATTTTTGCTTCTCCTATAGGTCATCTGGAGGTAATCTAGTATATACTTTTTCAGGATTGGTTCGGTCTGGAGAACTGGCCAATGGCGCTGCAAACTTCTTTTCACCTCTTCACATTGTGAATTATATGTTGTGATGAATCTGACATTATTGTTGTCCTTGGATACTCCATTGGAGGACTGGAGTAAAGTTTCTCATGTGAACTTCTTCGCCCTATTATACCCTTCCTTTATGGATCTGTTGCTGTACTCTCATGACTGAAATCTCTTTCTCAATATATCAGCTTGAAATTTCTGTGGGGTTGAGCAAATCCGCTTCGTTCTCATAAACTGCCCAACTGGGATAGATTTGATAGTGACGTAATGGTGGCTAGACTCTGCATGCAACAGGGAATTGATTGCGGTGGGCTTCCTGAATAAGTCTGACTGTAGCTGTCGGTTGCTGTCAATATCGATCTTGATGTCCAGGAAGTCCACCACCTCCCTGCTACACACATAGGTCCGCCTGATGTTAAAATCATTCACATTGAGTTGGCCCATGAACTGCCTAAGCCCATCCTCACTGCCTTGCCAAATAAATAAAATATCGTCAATGTATCATGGCCAGAGGGGTATATGGTCTACAGCCCACGCGTCCTCGCCCCCCCGCAAACCACTTTCCCAAAACCCAAGAAAGAGGTTTGCAAATGAAGGCGCACAGGCCGCCCCCTTTGCAGTACCCCTCCGCTGTAGATAAAATTGCTCTTTAAAGGAAAAAAAATTATGCGATAGGATGAACTCAAGCAGCCCAAGGACCAACTCACATGTGGGACCATCCCAGTTGCTGTTCACGAAAAAGAAGCGGGCCGCCTCCAACCCCTGCTGATGATCAATGCAAGTATAGAGTGACTCTATATCTGCAGTCACGAGGTACATATCATCCTCCAAATGTATCCCGTTAATTCTGGTTAATACGTACGTGGTGTCGCGGACGTATGATGGGAGAGCTTCTGCCAGTGGTTGCAAACAAAAATCCACAAATTTGCACACCGGGTCATAAAGGCCTTCCAATCCAGACACGATAGGTCTGCCCGGGTGTTCGGTGGCATTTTTGTGGATTTTAGGGATGAAGTAAGTGGTTGGTGTCTTAGGGTATTTAAATATTAGACCGTCATAGATTTTTTTTTTTTTAGGGATAATGCCCTGCCATATAGTATCAGACCTAATTCAGCAGAATATGATGACATAGGATTTGTGGATCATTTTATATATGTGATTCTATCCCTCAACTGTTTCTGTGCCTCCTTCTCATACATCTTTTTGGGCCATAGGACAACGTTTCCCCCTTTGTCGGCTGGTTTGATGACAAGGTCATCGAGCGACTGTAATTCACAAAGTGCCGTTCGATCTCCCTGAGTAAGGTTGTCACTCAGTCATGCAGTAGAGATCCTCTTGAGATTATGGATAACCAGATCAGTGAAGATCTCCACCGCAGGAGATGCCGACATCGCGGGAAATGTTACCGATCTGGGATATAAATGCCTGGGGTATTTACCTTGGGTCGTTCCATCCTGCTCGTCCAACAAAAAATTCAAATTTCTCCAGGCTTCTTCTATTATAGAGTCTGACATGGTCGTATGGTCATCGCTGTTTTTATAATGCAGCTTTTTAAGAATAAATTTCCTTGATAAAAGATTAACATCTTTTATAGCTGTGAAAAGATTAAAGCCATTAGTGGGTGCAAAGGTTAGCCCCCTCTCAAACAACTTTTTTTTTTATTATAAGTCAATACATGTTCTGATAAGTTAATCACCTGTAATTTGTTCGTATCATTTTTCTTGTGACCCTTCCTATATGATCCCGAGTGCATGCTTTTACTAGAGTTGTTCTGTCTCTTGTCCGTGGATCGCAAGGTCATGCCACTCCCAGACCCTGATTCTTGGTTCGTTGAACTTCATTGGACGTGCAGGAAGCAAACGACCCTGATCTTGATCCAGCGTTCTTCCATTTACCCCGCTGTCTCCTATGCCATCTATAGATGTTATTTTGGTTGTGATCCATAGTATCTCTCTGAAACTTTTTTGATTTTAACATCGCTTACCTCTTTTTCCCACTTAATGGATTCATCTTCAATCTCAGAATTTAGTCTTACCAGCGCATCACTGGATAGGCCATCCTGTAGCTTTTTCTGTATTTGTTCAATTTCTGTATCCATGTCACTGACTGTTTATTTAGTTGTATATTTAGCACCAGTGAGGATTAATTACTAAAACTTAGCTTTTATTTAAGCTCTTTAAAATTCAAAGATGAACAGACAATTATGCTGTAATGAACAACCCTTGTTATTCCAAGGGTTGTTCATTACAGCATGGTAACATGCACCTTGGCTACCTGCAGGGTGATCCTAAGTGTATTTTATAATTGTCTGTTCATCTTTGAATTTTAAAGAGCTTAAATAAAAGCTAAGTTTTAGTAATTAATCCTCACTGGTGCTAAATATCCAACTGTATGTGAGTATTGTCCCCCAGAAACACCAACTGGTGATTTCTTGCTTTATTCTTTTATTTAGTTGTACTAGCAGCTCCATGAACTCTCTAGAGCAGGTGGTAGCCGCCTGTTCCCACCTATTCCTAAATTATTGATCCGGCTCCTTGAAGGCTGGAAAGACCTGCACTATAAAGGGTGCTTTACACGCTGCGATATCACTAACGATTTATCGTCGGGGTCATGGTGTTTGTGAAGCACATCCGGCATCGTTAGCGACATCGCAGCGTGTAACATGTACGAGCGACCTTCAACGATTGCAAAAGTGGTAAAAATTGTTGGTTTTGGAGAGGTCGTCCAAACACCAAATATTGTTGTCAGGTGAGTAACGAGGTTGTTTGTCATTCCTGCGGCAGCACACATCGCTATGTGTGACACCGCAGGAACGAGGAAACTCACCGTATCAGCGTCCCACCGGCAATGAGGAAGGAAGGAGGTGGGCGGGATGTTCGGCCCGCTCATCTCCGCCCCTCCTCTACTATTGGGCGCTATGATGCCAAATGAACCGCCCCCTTAGAAAGGAGGCGGTTCGCTGGTCACAGCGACGTCGCTAGGCAGGTAAGTACGTGTGACGGGTGTAAGCGATGTTGTGCGACATGGGCAGCGATTTGCCCGTGTTGCATAACCGACGGGGGTGGGTACAATCGCTAGCGATATCGATACCGATATCGCAGAGTGTAAAGTGCCCTTAAGTTTCCGTGGTATGATGTTTTTCTCTAGATATTTTTCTAAAAATGCCCTATTCCACCAGATTCTGGTTCTCTTGCACAGCAACTCCTTATATCGATCTATACTATTTTGCATCTCTCCACTGCTTTCCGTAGACACCAATATGGGCTCATCACTGAACACTGCGTTCATTTTTGAAAGCAATTAACTTTTCTCTGACCTCATAATCCATTTTATTCTTATTACTGGATGCTGTGAAAAACACAGAAATAATTATTAGCGACAAATTGGCGCCATTGGCCAGTGGCCAGTTCTCCAGACCAAACCAATCCTAAAAAAGTATATACTAGATACCCCTGTGGTGGATGTAGGGCATGCACCAATATGTGCAGGACTAAGACCTTTAGGTCATCATGGGGAGACAAAGAATTTGAAAGTCGCCAGTATCCACCTGATCCACCACGCAGGTGATATACTATGCGATGTGTGGTTGTGGCCACATTTTTATATGGGGCTGATATCACGCCAACTAAGAGTCAGGACAAGGGAACACGTACGCGACATTGTCGCTTCAAAAACCATCTCCAATTTGGAGGAATTGAAAACGATCCCTCGACATTTCAAATTAAAACATGATAGTGATCCCTGTACCTTTAAGGTAAGGGGGATTGAACATGTGTCCGTAGGGATTCGAGGCGGCAATATAAATAAGAAACTATTACAGCAAGAATACAAATGGATTACACTATTGGAAACTATGGGATTGAATGAAACCAATTAATTTGCTTGTTTCTTATAAGTTGGACTCTCTTTCCCCTAAAAAAATGCCTGTGCTAGCTCTATAGTCCCCAATTAATCCATCTGGCTCTCTGCGCAGCAACGATCATTTATGCAATTTAGTACATTATATTTGATTGATCTCTTCCACTGTTTTCCTGTAGTGTTTTTAATCAGTTTTAATTAGTGCATTTGTTTACAGTATACTTCTACCAACTCTAAGGATCACCTTGTATGTGAAGAATCCACTCTAATGGATTAATATTCCTGACGTGGATATTCTCTGCATATTGCACGACCTGATGCATGTTATGAATTGCCATATGTCTCAATCGTTATGTCAGGCATACTTGGAATTTATAAATTTATAGGTTTCCATGACCATTTGGTCGCTTCAACTTTGCATATCATGCATAGTGATTAGCAAGTAAGCAAGCGCATATTATAGTGCAGCATATGGGAATGTGACGTAAGTTGCTTACTGCAGTCTGGTGCGCGTGCCCGCTGTCCTCCACCTGCCCGCTGTCATTAGGGCTGCGTATGTGCACTGGCTTCTATAGCCACTGCGCATGTGCTGGCACCGTTGACGAGCGGCGCTTCCCCGTTGGGGTCAGTGGACAGTAGCGCGCATGCGCCGGCGTCAGACTGCAAGCGACGGCCATTAAGCAAACACATCATATAAGGATTAAACACATAAATTTGGCCATGATTAATACACCGAGGAGATAACACAATAGTATCCCTCGGGGGTAATGCCAACTCCGAAAGGCATATCAAAAGAGGAGGAAAGGAGATAAGGCACAATTATGATTGAAAATATTAAGTTTTTATTGGTAAAGGTTAAAAGAACAAATACAAAACAGTACAAAAAGACATACAGAACATGGAATCGGTCACCAAGGGTGTGGAAAGGAGAAATGTTCCTTTATAAAAATAGTCTTTAAGGAGGTTTACTCTTGCCTCAAGAACCAGCCCCATATACCATCAGGTAATGCAACAAGCTCTTTTGAATTTAATGCAAGGTGCCTTCTACTCTCCTGCACACTCTTTCTGCCTTTGGTATTTTCCACTACTCAATGCGTTTATTAGTATTTCAGCCATTAGGCAGAGTTGTGGCTGCTGAGATTACCATTTAGTCCTGTTTCTAAAGTGATGAGATATAATATTTACTACAGAATTTTACTATCATTCTCTCACTATTATATGTGAAATTCACGTGTTGAGTCCCTGGGTATGGACCCATCAATGATGGGGATACCAGCATTTGGGAACATACAGGTCTATACCGATGAATTTTGAGTGCACATGTACACTTTATTAGTCAGCCCACAGGTCCAATGAAGGTCTGCACTGACGCAATTCCGGAACTATATATATATATATATATATATATATATATTTACAGCCAGCCTTTGCACTTTACTTACACCGCGACCATCATCTTGTAAATTTCGACAGCCCTATTACTGTTACCTCTGTTATTATCTACATCCAAATCCAAAGGAATAGCCAATTAGGCTTTATCTGTTCACTATACTCCTAGGGTTTGTATAATTTAACCCAACTTACAGCGTGTTAACCCTCTGCATCCTTGTGTGTTTTGTACACTGTATAACGTTGCTTACCGAAACTTGGGGGTTTCACTCGCTTGCAGCGGTATTAGGTAGCTTAGGCAACACAGGTATCACTGTCTCTTATAAAACCCAGCAGTTTATTTAATAGACTCAACATAAACTGCTCAACAAAATGTAACAAAGCCTCTCCTGGCTTAAAGGAAAATATAACATACCGTGGGCTTCCAGTCCAATTAAATGTCCATAGTGGAGTCTCCACACTCTGGCTCCTGCCAGCGAACACCACTCACTGTGGTTCCTTCCTGCAGCCTCCAGTCGGGCTGCAGTCTTTTCCCCAGTCCTCACCTGGACTGATTTCCAGAAGTCTCTCTCCAGTCTTCACACAGACTGAGACCTCCAGCACACAATCTCCATGTGCAGCACACAATCTCCATGTGCAGTGAAATGACCAGCCAGGGAGGCCTCTGGCTGTGTAGTCGTGGCAGCACTATATTCAAGGCACATCCCTGGCTTCATCACTTCTTTAATGTTGAGAGAGTGTATGTCGGTGTCTTCGTCGGCCGATGCACAAAGAGGCTGCAGGCAACAGTCCAGATGCAATAAAAACGACATTTATTCACAAAGTTAAAGAGGAAAAACACTCCGGTCAGCGGATTCCGGCAATATTAGTGGAGCTGGGGACAACCTGCCCAAACGCACCCTCTGATGGGGATATGCCCAGAGTTCTTCTCCCACTCTTCAGCCAAGCATACACCGGACCCACACCGGCAGAATAGGCTTTGAGGTTGCGCCACTGAACTCCCACTCTTCAGCCAAGCATACACCGGACCCACACCGGCAGAATAGGCTTTGAGGTTGCGCCACTGGACTCCCACTCTTCAGCCAAGCATACACCGGACCCACACCGGCAGAATAGGCTTTGAGGTTGCGTCCACCTCCTTATCCCAGGTGTCCCCCGATGTTCCGCTCACACAATCGCACTTGCCGCTCCAGATGTTCACACTCCGCTGACCCGGATCCTCACTCTCCACACACATTCAGACCTTGCCTAGATATCCGGCCGACTCCTCCTCCCCGGTGGCAACAGCCGTTCCACCCGGCCACTAGGGGGTGCCCTAACACAGCACATAACAATATAAAATTCAACACTTTTAATAATCACAATGCCGGGTAACTATGCTAAACTGGTAGGGGGTAGGCCCACCCACTACATGCCTCCCCTCTTAAAATCCGAGCCTCCCGGCAAGGCTCTTAAACACATAAAAACATAAACATATAAAAACCTTTCGGTTCAGTCCTCAACAGCGGCACCAGTTCAGCGGCGCTCCCGGTCTTGAGGGGCGCTTGATGGCGCAACAGCGCTCCCGGTCTCTGGACAGCGCCCGGAGGCTCAACAGCGCTCCCGGTCTTAGATGGGTGCCCGGAGGCTTCAGTAGCGCTCCCGGTCTTCGCTGAAGGTGCCCGGAGGCTTCAAGAGCGCTCCCGGTCTTTGCTGGGGGCAACAGGCCCGTAAAACTTTACAACAACAGAGAAACTTTCTGCCGGTCTGGAACAACACCGGTCTCGGCAAGTGCTGGAGGCAACAACTTACTCTGGGGGCCAGGCTCTCTTCCATTCTTCCGCTTGAGCCTGGATGTAGGCCCCCAGAGTTTGTCCCGGCTGGCGGCGGATTCGCCTGAAAGACACCGGGGCGTAGGGCGGTTCCTCCGGCACAGCTGCTGCAGCTCCTCTTGACGGTGATGGCGTTTCTGCCCGGGATGGTGGTGGCGCGGCGGGCGACGCGTCCAGCATGAAAACCGGTCTGTTGTTGACATTTTGCGTCACCGCTACCACGGCTGGGACCCTCTCCGGATCGGGGGTCGGTTCAGCCACTGCCTCTGGGATGACAGCCTTGATGCGCCTAGGGTGAGAGGGCTCAGACAGACTCGGCCTAGCGTGACTCCGGCGCCGCTCTTGCTGCTCCTCCCACTCAATCTCCTCCTGCCACTGCTCCGCTTCCCGGGAGGTCGGCATGCGGGAGACACAGACAGCAAACAGGCCGCGGCTACCGGCGTCCGGCAGGAAGGTGACTTTCTCGCCCGGCCAAAGGGTGTGCAATCGCTTAGGGAGTCCTTCGACATCGAGATGAACCCGGTTATAAAAATAGTCATCCCCGGTCTCTACTTCTCGGATGAAGCCGTATCCCTCTTGCTGGTTAAACTTGACTACCACCCCGGTCACAAACTGCTGGGCTAGCTTCTCGCCACCGGGACCGGACAGCATTTCCCGGACAATGGTCTCAGCCAGGAGCCGTTCCTGGACGGGGTCAGGCTTCGGGGGCGGAACACTGGGGCGCGCCTTCTCCGGCGGGGCGATGACTGGGTCCCAGAAGAAGCCCAGGTGGTCCTCCTCTAGACGCCCAGCTAACTCCTCAGCCGACTCCGGTGCCGGGACAAGTGGTGTGGCGACGGCGTTAAGCTGCGGGGTGTCCCATGGGAAAGCAGCAACCCCCGGACGGCTTGGCATGGGCGGGGTAGCATAGGTCGCCTTTACCTCTGTAATGGTGCTCCCGGTTTGAGCGTTCCATGAGGTCTTCCAAGAGACCTTGTCCGGTCTTGTAGAGCCTCCCGGCCCAATGGGAAGGTCCGCTATCGCGGCCTCGCTAGCAGGGGCGAACCGGGGTCGGCCTCGGCCAAGGCTGATGAGGGCCATAGTCGTCGCCAACTCCGCAGGTTGCCCAAAGTTCTCCATCTCGGTTCTCAACAGAATCGCTGATAATGGCGGTGGTGTCGACGCTGAGACTGGAGGAAGTGGAGGCGGGTCTTCATTTCCCGCTCTTAAACAGACTCCACCCCCAGCCCCACGCATCATTTCGACTCCTCCGCTGAGGTACTTCTTTTTCTTTTTCTTCTTCCATGCCCTGGAGTTGGCGCCTCCCCTCTTTGGGCGGAGTACTCCATGCTTTCTCTTCGGCACCGGCCAGCCCCAGGCTCTTCTTTCGGCGCCAATTTTCCGCGCCTTTTCTGTTTCTTCACAGACGTCGGCCATCTTGCCGCCATCTTGTGCCCGGTCCAACGCCTTGGGCACTTCTTCCTCCCACCATGGGACTGGGAATCTTCTTTCATAGTCCGAATTCCGTGCTTCAGGCACTACTTGGTCTTCAGACTCCTGGTTCTCCGGCAAGGGACTTGTATCCTGCCGACTACGCCACATGAAATGACCAGCCAGGGAGGCCTCTGGCTGTGTAGTCGTGGCAGCACTATATTCAAGGCACATCCCTGGCTTCATCACTTCTTTAATGTTGAGAGAGTGTATGTCGGTGTCTTCGTCGGCCGATGCACAAAGAGGCTGCAGGCAACAGTCCAGATGCAATAAAAACGACATTTATTCACAAAGTTAAAGAGGAAAAACACTCCGGTCGGCGGATTCCGGCAATATTAGTGGAGCTGGGGACAACCTGCCCAAACGCACCCTCTGATGGGGATATGCCCAGAGTTCTTCTCCCACTCTTCAGCCAAGCATACACCGGACCCACACCGGCAGAATAGGCTTTGAGGTTGCGCCACTGAACTCCCACTCTTCAGCCAAGCATACACCGGACCCACACCGGCAGAATAGGCTTTGAGGTTGCGCCACTGGACTCCCACTCTTCAGCCAAGCATACACCGGACCCACACCGGCAGAATAGGCTTTGAGGTTGCGTCCACCTCCTTATCCCAGGTGTCCCCCGATGTTCCGCTCACACAATCGCACTTGCCGCTCCAGATGTTCACACTCCGCTGACCCGGATCCTCACTCTCCACACACATTCAGACCTTGCCTAGATATCCGGCCGACTCCTCCTCCCCGGTGGCAACAGCCGTTCCACCCGGCCACTAGGGGGTGCCCTAACACAGCACATAACAATATAAAATTCAACACTTTTAATAATCACAATGCCGGGTAACTATGCTAAACTGGTAGGGGGTAGGCCCACCCACTACATGCAGCACACTCAGACTTTTTTCTGTCTCTAAAACTAACAGTCACTTAAACCCAACCGGACACACCCACAGGTGGAGGTATGTGATTCTCCAGCCCTGTCCATCACGCCGGCCATAGTTTAAAGGGAAGCTAACCCTTAATTACAACCCAAGTCCTGTGAAACTACAGGTCCCACAGTCACATCTTCAGTTCAATAGGGCAGGGAATCCTTCTCCACTGCAACACATAGCGACCATCCACAACATTGGTGGTCGCTACCTCACAACTGTAACACTACATTTTTAATGTGTTTTTGTATGTCTATCACTTACTGCAGGGGTGGGGAACCTTTTTACTGGCAGGGGCAATTTAGAATTTCGTACTAACCTTTGGGGGCCGCACAACATTATCAACCTGAAAAATAACCCTGCTATATTTGGTCAAACAATTAATTAACTCACCCCTACTGTGGAGGCAGGAGCTGCTTCTCTTTGGTGCAATTGTGATGTTTGGTGATATTGATCATCTTGTTTCTCACAGCTGCTTTTCCAGGTTTGTCTCTGTCTGGAGATGCTGGGGGCATAAACATCACAGCAGGGGCAGGGGTGCATAAATTACAGGAGACACTGGGAGTTTATATCACAGGAGGGGCTGGGGCATATACATCAGTAGGGGGCATGGACAGCCCTAGCGGTGGCACAGACATGACTGGGGACAGGGACAGCACTGGGTGGCAGCACGGACTGCACTGGGTGGCAGCACGGACTGCACTGGGTGGCAGCACGGACTGCACTGGGTGGCAGCATGGACAGCACTAGGTGGCATCACTAGGGAGACAGACAGGTCTGGGGGAACATAGACATCAACAAGAGGGCACAGACTGGGGGGCATAGAAAGCAGTGGGAGGGTACAGACAGCAGTAGCGAGTTAAGAGCACTGGGAGGTACACAGTACTGAGGGGTGGCACACAGCACTGGGGAGCATGGATAGCATAAGGGGGGCACAGACAGCACTTTCCGTGGCATGGACAGCACTGGGGGCAGCATGGACAGCATTAGGTGGGGCGGACAGCACTGGGGGGGCATAGACATCACCCAGGGGGTACAGACAGCACTAGGGGGGCACGGACAGCAGTGAGGGGTTACACCGTGCTTAGGGGGTACACACTGTACTAGGGAGTACACAGCACTGGGGTGTACACAGCATTAGGGGGTACACACAGCATTAGGGGATACACACAGCACAAGGGAATACACACAGCATTAGGTGGTACACACTGTACTAGGAGGTACACAACACTGGGGGGGTACACACTGTACTAGGAGGTACACAGCACTGGGGGGTACACACAGCACGAGGGGGTACACAGCACTGGGGGTACACACTGTACTAGGAGGTACACAGCACTTGGGGGTACACACAGCATAAGGGGGTACACAGCATTAGGAGGTACACACAGCATTAAGGGGTACACACAGCATTAGGGGGTACTCACTGTACTAGGGGGTACACACAGCACTAGGGGGTACACACTGTACTAGGGGGTACACACAGCATTAGGGGGTACACACAGCACTAGGGGGTACACACAGCACTAGGGGATACACACAGCATTAGGGAGTACACACAGCATTGGGGGGTACACAGCACGAGGGGGTACACACAGCACTAGGGGGTACACAGCACTGAGCGGGGGGGGGCAGCGATTGGTTGAGTACTCACAGCGAGGGGGACGGGGGGAATCACACACACAGCACAGTTTTGGGAGGCTGGTAAACCTGCTGCAGCTTTTCTGTGACTTTTATCGCAGCGTGCTGCTTGCTCCGTCCACCAGAGCACACTAGCACAGGCTGGGGATAAGCCTAGAATGGGTAAAGGAAAAGGGATTCTTCAGCTCACCTGTTGCCCGGACTGGTAGACCTTGCGGGTGCCTCGGATCCGCCGGTAAGTCCCGACCGGTTTGTGAAAGAAGGCAGAGAAGAAAAGGATGATCCGGCACTGATTCTTCTTTAAGATAAAATCTCCGTAATCTTTATTGGAAATATTAAAAGCATCGTGAAGGCCAAGGTATAAATCAATACATGGAAACTTTGCACGTTTCGGACTACACCATAAAAACAGAAAGAGTCCTTAATCATAAGTGTTCCATGTATACCACAACGTTACTAAAATAGACTGACCCGCTGGATGGGCGGAAGGGAGGGGCGGGATGTCATGATTGCATGAAAAAACAGGTGAACATCGCCGTGCATATGGACAAAAGGAACACCATACTGGGTCAATATAATCCTTAGTAAATAGTGTGTGATAAACCATAAAACATTCATTCATATGTTAATAATCATTTCAATAGAGGAGCTGACCTGAAATTGCAATAGGGCTGCAAATACAAGCCCCTATATATTCATAAGAATAGAAACGAAAAATTTCATGATACAGATAGAGCTAAAAATGAAATTAGATTATGTGGGTTAGTTACCAAAGGACCCAACCCTAGGTTGATAAGTAAATTATATGGAGATCACAAGTTAAATAAAATATAAATTTATAAGGTTCTCAACAATATTTGCAAAGTATATCAAAAAGCAGCTCCTCCAGTGAAAAACAGGGGGGGGGGGGAGGACATGTTCAATATAAATAAGCAAGCTCCAATATGTGCATATCGTCTGACAATAAAAAGACCATCAAAAAATATATAGATACATCAGGATGAAACATGTGTGGAGCTTGACTGAAGGAATGCTCATTACAATATGTCCGAATTATGGTATCCGTGCAGGAATGGATGAATTTCATCAAAGAATGACTAGAACAAACACATAAGCATAAAAGCACCTCATTGAATGTCAGAAAACGGATCAGAAATTATTCTATATCTATCGATCTAAAAAATAAATCGCAAATCGGAGCGATAGTTAAAGCCACCTGGGTATCTTGTATTTAGCTTCAAAATCCATTTTGCCTCTGCCAAAAGCAGGGCTTGGAACCAGTCCCCCCCACGAGGGGGTCTGGGAACAGACTCTATACCCGTGATCACTAAGGAAGAAAAATCCGCTGAATGACATTCAATGTAGTGCCTGGTCAGAACAGATAAGGAGCGTTTCTTCACCAATGCAACATAGCTTAAGGAGGTCCTGTCATGAGCTGCTGAAGGTATGCGGACGTGCTCAGAGATCCTGGTTCTAAGTGCTCTAGAGGTGCAGCCGACATAGCCCTTGCGGCATAGTGTGCACGTTGCCACATAGACCACATGTGCAGAAGCACAATTAATAAACGATCGAATTACAAAGCTTTCTCCATTATTCCCTAATAGGGATTTGGTATTGTGCATGAACCTGCAAAGGCCACATCGGCCGGACCCACATTTATAAGACCCAGAGACACTGAGCCAGGTTCTGTTACATTTCTTAGATGTGAACATGCTGGGTGCCACAAGGTTCCCAATGGTACGAGCTCTCTTGGCTACTATATTGACCCCCGGCTGAAGAACTGAATTTAGTATGAGGTCCTGACGTAAAAGGGGGATAAAACGCTGGATGGTCTGTTTAATTTGAAAAAAATCAGTGCTAAATGGTGTTGAAAAAGTCACACGATTTCTAGATACTGAGGAAACAGGGCGATCTTCCAACCGATTGGTTCTGGTCCTATTCTCAACAATAGAAGAGGCCCTGTTCAAAGTCCGATCAGGATACCCCCTCCCACTGAGTCTCTCTCTAATGCGGACAGCTTCACAACGATAGGAAGCTTCAGATGAGCATAAACGCTTCGCTCGTAAGAGCTCACCCACAGGTAAATTCTGTAAGGTGTGGGGCATGTGACAGCTACTCGCATGGAGAGAGGTATTGCCACAAATAGGCTTCCTATACAGAACAGAATGAATGGAACCAGTCAAGGGGTCGCCAGATAGCAGGATGTCCAGGAAGGGAGCTGAGTCCATATATAGGTTCATGGTAAATCTCAAATTGAGAGGGTTGTTGTTAAAATGTGCATTGACGGCTTCCATGGCCTCCTGGGGGGTACCAAAATCTCCTGTATTACATATCAAAACTTGATCATCAATATATCTTGCATACCAAATAATGGTATGCAACAATGGATTATCACTTGTATAGATATATTTCTCTTCCCAGTAGGCCATGTAAATATTAGCCAATGCACATGAAAAACTTGCCCCCATAGGACAACCGGCTATCTGGAGATAAAATGTTAAGTTAAACTGGAAAAAATTGTGGGTCAACAGAAAACCTGTTGTCATGAGAATGAATTCTTTGAGGACATCGTCAAATGAGCTGTATTTATTTAGATGAAAATCCAGAGCCTGTAAGGCTTCCATATATGGTATGCTAGGATATAATGAGACCACGTCGCTTATTATCCAAAAAGAACCACTCGTCCAGGACATCTTCTCCAAATCCTGTAAGAGACTCTTTGTGTCTCTAATATGACCAATAGTACGTTTCATGAGCGGCTGGATATAATGATCTAGCCAGTCACTCAGATTGCTGGTTAGAGACCCAGTGCTGGCTACTATGGGTCTCAATGGGGGAGGGAAAGTGCCCTTATGGACCTTGGGAAGGCCTTGAAAAATGAGACACACCAGAGAGTCGACAAAAAGATATTCGTGGACCTTTTCATTAAGAACTCCCCATTGAAAACCTTGTGAGAAGAGGACCCGTAACTTGGAGGAAAAATCAGATGTGGGATCGCAAGGCAATTGCCTGTAAGTGGATTTATCACTCAATATGGTATTAATCTCTCTTTCATACAGTTTGCTGTCCAGCACTACTACTGAGCCCCCCTTGTCCGCCCCCCGGACCACAATGTGACTATTGTCCTTCAGATCTTTAAGTGCTCTTTTTTCAGAGGATGACAAATTGTCCTGAATCCGGGGTTTCATCAAGAGTATATTTCTGACCTCCGATTCTATAAGGTCCTGGAACGTGTCCATAACAGGAACCCTGGAGGCAATAGGATAAAAACTCGGGTTCTTATTGACAAAAGGAGAAGGTTCAGATATACCCGTACAGGTGTCACTTAGTTCTTGTAAGTGCGTAACCGCAATCTGTTCCCTCAAATTCCAAAATAGGGGGACATGAGTAGAATTGTTGGTCGGAGGATCAGGTGAGTTGGGCCTATCAGTATTGTCCGCATCAGTATTGGAAAAATGTCTTTTTATTGTGAGATTCCTGACAAACCTATTAACATCTCTAAGAGTCTGGAAAAGATCAGCCCTATTATTAGGGGCAAAATTCCACGAAAAGGTCCACGAATATCTTTTTGTTGACTCTCCGGTGTGTCCCATTTTTCAAGGCCTTCCCAAGGTCCATAAGGGCACTTTCCCTCCCCCATTGAGACCCATAGTAGCCAGCACTGGGTCTCTAACCAGCAATCTGAGTGACTGGCTAGATCATTATATCCAGCCGCTCATGAAACGTACTATTGGTCATATTAGAGACACAAAGAGTCTCTTACAGGATTTGGAGAAGATGTCCTGGACGAGTGGTTCTTTTTGGATAATGAGCAACGTGGTCTCATTATATCCTAGCATACCGCATAGGGAAGCCTTACAGGCTCTGGATTTTCATCTAAATAAATACAGCTCATTTGACGATGTCCTCAAAGAATTCATTCTCATGACAACAGGTTTTCTGTTGACCCACAATTTTTTCCAGTTTATTGGTACATTTTATGTCCAGATAGCCGGTTGTCCTATGGGGGCAAGTTTTTCATGTGCATTGGCTAATATTTACATGGCCTACTGGGAAGAGCAATATATCTATACAAGTAATAATCCATTGTTGCATACCATTATTTGGTATGCAAGATATATTGATGATCACGTTTTGATATGTAATACAGGAGATTTTGGTACCCCCCAGGAGGCCATGGAAGCCGTCAATGCACATTTTAACAACAACCCTCTCAATTTGAGATTTACCATGAACCTATATGTGGACTCAGCTCCCTTCCTGGACATCCTGCTATCTGGCGTCCCCTTGACTGGTTCCATTCATTCTGTTCTGTATAGGAAGCCCATTTGTGGCAATACCTCTCTCCATGCGAGTAGCTGTCACATGCCCCACACCTTACAGAATTTACCTGTGGGTGAGCTCTTACGAGCGAAGCGTTTATGCTCATCTGAAGCTTCCTATCGTTGTGAAGCTGTCCGCATTAGAGAGAGACTCAGTAGGAGGGGGTATCCTGATCGGACTTTGAACAGGGCCTCTTCTATTGTTGCGAATAGGACCAGAACCAATCGGTTGGAAGATCGCTGTTACGGGGGGCTGTCTGATAATAAAACCTAAAGGAATATCAGACAGTCAGGGTCCACCGTGCAAAGACTCTGCTGCAGACTATGGCAGAGTGCAATACCTCTGTTAAACTCACAGAGGAATATAATTAGTAAATAAGGCAATTCCTCCCTTACTTGGAGGGTGTGTGGAATGGTCTCTGTTAATGATCACAGAGACAAAAGCAGTGAGTGTGAAATGGCACCTACCTAGGTCCATTCCTCTAGTGGTGCAAGGAGACGGACAGCAGTGTAAGCCGCACAAAGCTCCTACCTGCGTTCGCTCCACTAGTGTGCGAGGGCACGAACCACTAGATATGGCACCTGCCTAGGTCCGCTCTTCTAGTGGTGCAAAAGAGACGGACAGCAGCGTAAGCCGCACAAAGCTCCTACCTGCGTTCGCTCCACTAGTGTGCGAGGACACAAACCACTAGATATGGCACCTGCCTAGGTCCGCTCTTCTAGTGGTGCAAAAGAGACGGACAGCAGCATAAGCCGCACAAAGCTCCTACCTCTGTTCGCTCCCCTAGTGTGCGAGGATACGAACAACTGCCAGACGCAGTAAAAGGAACGTTACCCTAGCGGCAACGTCCACCTACGAGTAGAATCACAAGGCCCAGCCAGACCATGTGCCTCAGGCACCTGCCTATGTCCGCTACCCTAAGAGGTAAGGATACGGACTGCAGCCGAAGCTGTAAGGTATAAGAACGCTACCCTGCCGGTAGCGCTCACCTAGCATAGACAGAGAGATGCCTAGAGGAACGTGCACAGAGCGTCTACTCTCATGCATGAACCAAGAGGACTGAGCGCCATGCGGCGTGCGTCAGGGTCTTATATAGACTCTGTGCCTCATCCAAGATGGAGGACACCAGAGCCAATCCGCTGCCAGAACGACAGGAATGACGTCACGCTGGCCTATCACCGAGCAAAGCGTCACAAGCACATGACCAGCGACCAATCGGCATAGAAGGTGTCAGAGACATGTGACCACGTGTCACAAGCACATGACCAGCGGCCAATCGGCATAGAAGGTGTCAGAGACATGTGACCTCATGTCAGCGATGATGTCACCCGCACATGTGCAATGGCTCCAAGACAGGACTTAGTCTCCAGCGCTTGCACATGTGCAGTAGCAAGAAATCTGGACATAGTCTCCAGTGCTCGCACATGTGCAGTAGCAAGAAATCTGGACATAGACTCCAGTGCCACAGCAACCGTAACAGTACCTCCCCCTCAAGGGCCCCCCTCCCGGCGACGCAGGTAATCGGCAACTAAGTCGGGAGCATGGACAGCCTCCTCAGGCTCCCAAGAGCAATGTTCCGGGCCGTAGCCCTCCCAATCTATCAAGAAGAACCTGCGCCCTCTAAACATCTTAGAGCCAACTATGGCTTGTACCTCATAACTAGAGCGAGAGGAATCAGAGGCAGGAGAGTGCACTTCACGAGCGTGAGGTAAAATTGCCGGCTTTAGCAGTGAAACATGGAATTTGTCATGGATCCTAAGATGGACGGGTAACTTCAATTGGTAGACTACAGGATTTACCTGTCGAAGAACCTCATAAGGACCCAGGAAGCGAGGAGCAAATTTGACAGAGCTCACTCTAAGTTTCACGTGTTTTGCAGAGAGCCACACAAAGTCCCCTGGAGAAAAGACAGGAGCCGGGCGACGAAACCGATCGGACACCGTCTTCATACGGTCCTTAGCTGCGTCGATCGACTATTGAGTCCGATCCCAAACCTCTCTGGCATTAGTTGCCCAGTCGGCCACAAGAGGAGGAGGTGCAGCAGCGGGAAACGGTACCGGTACCCTAGGGTGTTGCCCATTATTGAGTACGAACGGTGTCTGCCCAGTGGCCTCAGCCAGCGAATTGTTAAGGGCAAATTCTGCCCAGGGTAGGAGGGAGGACCAGTTATCGTGGTTCTCAGCAACAAAGTGTCGAAGGTATATAATCATGGATTGATTGGTACGCTCAACCAAACCATTGGTCTCCGGATGGTATGCCGAAGAGAGATTCAACTCAATTTGCAGAAGGCTACAAAGATCTCGCCAGAAACGGGAAGCAAATTGCGGGCCTCTATCACAAATGATACGATCTGGCATCCCGTGAAGCCTAAAGACATGCTTGAGGAATAGTTTGGCTAGTACCCTAGAAGATGGGATTCTCGATAACGGTACGAGATGAACCATCTGGGAGAAATGGTCCGTAATGACCCACACAAATCTATGTCCCTGTGAACACGGAAGATCACCCACAAAGTCCATGCCTACCACCTCCCATGGTCTATCTGGCACTGGTAAAGGATGCAAGAGCCCAGCCGGTCTCTGCCGTAACGGACGGTTGCGAGCACACGAGTAGCAGGAACCGACATATATCTTGACGTGGCTGGCTAAGTGTGGCCACCAATACCACCTCTCGAGTAACTCTCGTGTCCGTCTAATACCAAAATGCCCACCCACCTTTGAGGTGTGGGCCCACGACAGTATATCATTCTGTCGATCCGGCGGAACAAAGGTCTTGCCCGGTGGGATTTGGTCTAACGTCACAGGGGAGAGCGTATGAAAAACGCTGGAGGGAAGGATAAGACGAGGTTCGTCAATCTCTTCCTGGGTAGAAACCATAGAGCGAGACAGGGCGTCTCCCTTGTTATTCTTACTCCCAGACAGATAGTTGATGGAGAAGTGAAAGCGGGAGAAAAACAAGGACCAGCGGGCTTGGCGAGGATTCAGACGCTGAGAGGTTTGTAAGTACATCAGATTCTTATGGTCTGTATAGACCTGGAAAGGATGTTTCGCTCCTTCCAGCAAGTCACGCCACTCCTCCAAGGCTAATCTCAGGGTGAGCAGTTCCCTATCCCCAATGGTATAGTTTCTCTCTGCCGGTGAAAAGGTTTTAGCAAAGAAGAAACACGGCCTTTTTCTACCTGCACCGTTCTTTTGATACAAGACCGCACCAGCACCCACTGAAGAGGCATCAACCTCCAAGAGGAAGGGCTTATTCTCATCGGGTCTTTGAAGAACGGGAGCAGTTGAAAAGTGTCTTTTTACTGCCTCAAAAGCCTGGGATGTCTCAGTAGACCAGACTTTTGGATTAGCACCTTTCTTGGTCAAGGCCACCAAAGGGGCCACCAAAGTAGAGAAATGGGGTATGAACTGCCTGTAATAATTTATGAATCCTAAGAAGCGTTGCACCGCCTTTAAGGAATGAGGTTCGGACCATTCCAGGACAGCAGAGAGCTTCGCAGGATCCATAGCCAGACCCTCTTGTGAGATAATGTAGCCCAAAAAAGGCAAGGATGACTGCTCGAATACACATTTTTCGAGTTTAGCAAACAAAGAGTGCTCCCTTAATTGGGAAAGGACACGAACGACATCCTGACGATGAGTCTCCAGATCAGGAGAAAAAATCAGGATGTCGTCCAGATACACCACGACGGAGGATAACAGTAAATCCCTGAACACATCATTTACGAAGTCCTGAAATACTGCGGGTGCATTACATAAACCAAAAGGCATGACGAGGTATTCATAGTGACCGTCTCGGGTGTTAAAAGCGGTCTTCCATTCGTCACCCTCTCGAATTCGTACCAAGTTATACGCACCCCGCAGATCCAACTTCGTAAAAACCTGAGCTCCCCTCAGTCTGTCAAAGAGCTCCGAAATTAAAGGTAACGGGTATTTGTTCTTTATCGTGATTGCGTTGAGACCCCTGTAATCTATGCAGGGACGCAAATCACCCTCTTTCTTCCGAACAAAGAAAAACCCAGCTCCCGCGGGAGAGACAGACTTCCGAATGAACCCCTTCTCTAAACTCTCTCTTATATAGGTCGACATGGCCTCAGACTCAGGTATTGACAGGGGGTAAACCCTGCCCTTAGGTGGAACCGAACCTGGGATAAGGTCTATGGCACAGTCATACGGCCTATGGGGTGGAAGAACCTCAGCACCCTGTTTGGAGAACACGTCAGCGAAATCCAAATAGGGTGTAGGTATGGGAGAGAGATCAGTTGATGCAACTGCCACGACCTTAGGTGGTAAGGGAAGACATCGGGACTGACATTTCGAACCCCAACTAATAATGCTATCGGACACCCAGTCAATTAGAGGAGCATGGGTCCGAAGCCATGGGAGACCCAGAAGAACGTCGTCTAAACCCTCAGGCAAAACAAGAAAAGAAATCTCCTCTATGTGACCCTGAGACAGGGAAAGGCGAAAGGGAACTGTCCTCAATGTAATGGAGTCAGACAACATAGTCCCATTAACAACACGGACAGGAATAGGCGCCTCTAACATGATAGAGGGAATATTGTGCCTCTTTACAAATCCTGAGGACACAAAAGTCCCGTCAGCTCCGGAATCCACAAAAGCCATAATAGGCCATGTATTCTCAGAGAATGAGAGCTGACCTGGGATACTACACTTAGAGGGTGCAGAAGACGTCTCTAGTAACCCCCCTCTAATGGTTACTAGGCCTGGGAGTTTCCCTGACGGCTAGGACACTTGTTGGCATAGTGCCCAGCCTCACGACATACGTAACATATAGGAGGACCAGACTTGCGTAGTCTGGAGGACGTATGACCTAACTCCATAGGAGTGGGAGATGTTTCAGATGCTGAGGAAGATGGTAGTGGACCCTCAACAACTGGTATAGCCCGAAGCTTAGGGCGTGAGGAAGAGACCTCGAGTCTACGTTCCCAAGGCGTACGTCGATCCTCGTTGCTACTGTGATCAAGTCCTCCAGAGAAGCAGGGACCTCACGAGTAGCAAGAGCATCCTTGACATAGCCTGCCAACCCTCTCCAGAAGATAGGAATCAACACCTTCTCTGGCCAATCTAGTTCTGCCACCAGAGTTCTAAAAGCAATGGCATAAGAACTAGTGGATAACGAACCCTGAGACAGATCTAACAGTCTCAGAGCCGCATCATGGGTAACCTGCGGACCCATGAATACCGCCTTAAGAGCATCAAGAAAGTCTTGATGTCTCAGAGTAACCACATCAGAGCGCTCCCATAGGGGAGTCGCCCATTCTAAGGCTTTGTCCTGAAGTAAGGAGATGATAAAGCCTACTCTGGACCTCTCCGTAGAGAAGCGAGAAGAGTTGACCTCTAGGTGTATCTGACACTGACTAATGAAACCACGACATGATCTGGCATCGCCAGAATATCTGTTTGGCAGAGCAAGTCGAGGATCATGTGCAGATGTCACCATGGTCTGAGGTTTATCCTCTATACTCTTGAGCCGCGACTCAAGTACTTGTATGTAACGGTGTAACTGCTGATATTCTGCCATAACTGCCAGACCCTTGGCTCAGTCCTAATGTTACGGGGGGCTGTCTGATAATAAAACCTAAAGGAATATCAGACAGTCAGGGTCCACCGTGCAAAGACTCTGCTGCAGACTATGGCAGAGTGCAATACCTCTGTTAAACTCACAGAGGAATATAATTAGTAAATAAGGCAATTCCTCCCTTACTTGGAGGGTGTGTGGAATGGTCTCTGTTAATGATCACAGAGACAAAAGCAGTGAGTGTGAAATGGCACCTACCTAGGTCCGTTCCTCTAGTGGTGCAAGGAGACGGACAGCAGCGTAAGCCGCACAAAGCTCCTACCTGCGTTCGCTCCACTAGTGTGCGAGGACACGAACCACTAGATATGGCACCTGCCTAGGTCCGCTCTTCTAGTGGTGCAAAAGAGACGGACAGCAGCGTAAGCCGCACAAAGCTCCTACCTGCGTTCGCTCCACTAGTGTGCGAGGACACGAACCACTAGATATGGCACCTGCCTAGGTCCGCTCTTCTAGTGGTGCAAAAAAGACGGACAGCAGCATAAGCCGCACAAAGCTCCTACCTCTGTTCGCTCCCCTAGAGTGCGAGGATACGAACAACTGCCAGACGCAGTAAAAGGAACGTTACCCTAGCGGCAACGTCCACCTACGAGTAGAATCACAAGGCCCAGCCAGACCATGTGCCTCAGGCACCTGCCTATGTCCGCTCCCCTAAGAGGTAAGGATACGGACTGCAGCCGAAGCTGTAAGGTATAAGAACGCTACCCTGCCGGTAGCGCTCACCTAGCATAGACAGAGAGATGCCTAGAGGAACGTGCACAGAGCGTCTACTCTCATGCTTGAACCAAGAGGACTGAGCGCCATGCGGCGTGCGTCAGGGTCTTATATAGACTCTGTGCCTCATCCAAGATGGAGGACACCAGAGCCAATCCGCTGCCAGAACGACAGGAATGACGTCACGCTGGCCTATCACTGAGCAAAGCGTCACAAGCACATGACCAGCGACCAATCGACATAGAAGGTGTCAGAGACATGTGACCACGTGTCACAAGCACATGACCAGCGGCCAATCGGCATAGAAGGTGTCAGAGACATGTGACCTCGTGTCAGTGATGATGTCACCTGCACATGTGCAATGGCTTCAAGATAGGACTTAGTCTCCAGCGCTTGCACATGTGCAGTAGCAAGAAATCTGGACATAGTCTCCAGTGCTCGCACATGTGCAGTAGCAAGAAATCTGGACATAGACTCCAGTGCCACAGCAACCGTAACAATCGCCCTGTTTACTCAGTATCTAGAAATCGTGTGACTTTTTCAACACCATTTAGCACTGATTTTTTTCAAATTAAACAGACCATCCAGCGTTTTATCCCCCTTTTACGTCAGGACCCCATACTAAATTCAGTTCTTCAGCCGGGGATCAATATAGTAGCCAAGAGAGCTCGTATCATTGGGAACCTTATGGCACCCAGCATGTTCACATCTAAGAAATGTAACAGAACCTGGCTCAGTGTCTCTGGGTCTTATAAATGTGGGTCCGGCCGTTGTGGCCTTTGCAGGTTCATGCACAATACCAAATCCCTATTAGGGAATAATGGGGAAAGCTTTGTAATTCGATCATTTATTAATTGTGCTTCTGCACATGTGGTCTATGTGGCAACGTGCACACTATGCCGCAAGGGCTATGTCGGCTGCACCTCTAGAGCACTTAGAACCAGGATCTCTGAGCACGTCCGCATACCTCCAGCAGCTCATGACAGGACCTCCTTAAGCTATGTTGCATTGGTGAAGAAACGCTCCTTATCTGGTCTGACCAGGCACTACATTGAATGTCATTCAGCGGATTTTTCTTCCTTAGTGATCACGGGTATAGAGTCTGTTCCCAGACCCCCTCGTGGGGGGGACTGGTTCCAAGCCCTGCTTTTGGCAGAGGCAAAATGGATTTTGAAGCTAAATACAAGATACCCAGGTGGCTTTAACTATCGCTCCGATTTGCGATTTATTTTTTAGATCGATAGATATAGAATAATTTCTGATCCGTTTTCTGACATTCAATGAGGTGCTTTTATGCTTATGTGTTTGTTCTAGTCATTCTTTGATGAAATTCATCCATTCCTGCACGGATGCCATAATTCGGACATATTGTAATGAGCATTCCTTCAGTCAAGCTCCACACATGTTTCATCCTGATGTATATATATTTTTTTTTTATGGTGTTTTTATCGTCAGACGATATGCACATATTGGAGCTTGCTTATTTATATTGAACATGTCTTCCCCCCCCCCCTTTTTTTCACTGGAGGAGCTGCTTTTTGATATACTTTGCAAATATTGTTGAGAACCTTATAAATTTACATTTTATTTAACTTGTGATCTCCATATAATTTACTTATCAACCTAGGGTTGGGTCCTTTGGTAACTAACCCACATAATCTAATTTCATTTTTAGCTCTATCTGTATCATGAAATTTTTCGTTTCTATTCTTATGAATATATAGGGGCTTGTATTTGCAGCCCTATTGCAATTTCAGGTCAGCTCCTCTATTGAAATGATTATTAATATATCAATGAATGTTTTATGGTTTATCACGCACTATTTACTAAGGATTATATTGACCCAGTATGGTGTTCCTTTTGTCCATATGCATGGCGATGTTCACCTGTTTTTTCATGCAATCATGACATCCCGCCCCTCCCTTCCACCCATCCAGCGGGTCAGTCTATTTTAGTAACGTTATAACCTAAACAAACTTTCCTATGACCGGAAGGGGTCCACAAGAAATATAGAACCTAAAATTATGTAGCCCCAAGTTACCAATAAATAGAGGTGGGGATACAAAAAGAGAGGACCACGGATAATCAGAGTGAAATACAAATTTTATTAAATGTAAATGTAAAGGTGATACAGGACACACAGTGGTGGCAGGCTAGATGGAAACAGCCTGCCAGAAAACAACCCACAGCAGTACCAGGACACACCACCAGATGGCAAAAACCTGCTGACAGGCAGCAATATAATGGAGGATTGTACAGAGTATAAAATGGCCCGTGAAAAGTCAAATAGGGACAGTGTAAAGTAAACAGTTTATGTAGGAGATCTGTAGAATCCCATAAAAGTCCCAATGGCAAGGGGGCATAAGTAGTTAATCAGTATTACCTTGCGTCATGTCAGAGCAGAGATAGTGGATGTGTCCGGTTTCCATGTATTGATTTATACCTCGGCCTTCACGATGCTTTTAATATTTCTAATAAAGATTACAGAGATTTTATCTTAAAGAAGAATCAGTGCCGGCTCATCCTTTTCTTCTCTGCCTTCTTCCATAAGCCTAGAATGTATGGGCTGCAGTCAGGCCCTGGATGTCAGGATCTGTATAGAGCCCGTACATTCTAGTATCTACCCACAGGGCATCAGGCAGTGGGATTTAAAGTGCCGGCAGCCGGGAAAAGTGCCCGAGGGCTGCATAAAAAGTTGTCACGGGCCGTATACGGCCCGTGGGCCGGGGGTTCCCCACCCCTGACTTACTGTATTAATTTTTCTAAAAATAAAATATTTCTATATTTGATATGTGGAATTACTGTCTAGTCCTGTTTTTGTGAATGACAATCACAGGACCTTGCACATAGATTTGCAGATAGAGCATGTAGCAGGACACAGATTCGGAAGGGCTATCAAACAGCAATCTCGGTTTTTAGAGATTATTTGTCGTACAGCAGTCAGCATAAAAAATGTGTGAATAATGACAACCAGGAACGATTTATTACAACCTTTCAGAAACCTAGAGAAACATTGGAACATTTTATTGTCGGATGTTACACTAAAAAAGATTTTACCATCAAGACCTTCTGTAGTTGCTAGAAGATTACAAAATTTAAAAGACACACTAATACACAGCCACTATGATTCCAATCAGATATTCAAACCTGAAATACCACAGTCTGTTAAAAATATATCCCTTAAATATATTTTTCTTCAAATACGTGATAAGCGCATGAAAGACAAAACTTCAAAAAAAGTAGAAAAATAAATAGATGTATTTATATCTAATAAAATGGTTGCCAAATTCAATTACAGAAAAGAAAAACAAAGAAATAGTATTCTTTGTTAGCTTACATAAAGAGTTCGATAATAGTTCATACTGAATCAATAGAAATCTTCATCCATCTTTCATTGATTCCTGAATGGTTAGGCAAGCCTTAGATACTGTAGACCTGACAGGCATATGTTACTTTGTCTTGGGTGAATGGGCTGGATGGATGGATCAGCTTCGACATGTGTAGATCGACTCCCGGAGCAAGAGTGAGAGCCCCCTTGCCCCCCACCATTTGTCATTATATATGCAGCTATGTGAGCAAGGATGGTTGACCTTAGGGAGATCAACATCCACCACTGCGGAGACACCATCACGTGTTTCTCAACGCAGTGATTCTAGAGCAATGCCCCCTGGGAAATATTCAAAGCAAGAAGGCCTGCGGAGACACCATCATATGTTTCTCAATGCTGGCAGGAAATATACAGGATATATGCAGCTGTCCAATCCATATAGGGTGATTTTGCTGAACGCATGAGGTCACTCACTAGCAGCTTCCAAAGCTATATATTTATATATATGACTATGTCAGCAACTATCTATAGTCAATACAGACTCAAAATATTAATTCCTTATAAATACTGTTATCAATAAGCTATGCCCTTCAATATAGACATGACTGTCATCATATATAATATGTTCCATTATAAAGTGTTTGATATCTAGATGTATTAATTTTAATGTTTTTACAATTCCCCCTTGAAGCGGGTAAATTATTAATTAAACCCCCAAAATAAATTAATACATCATTAAAATAACAGATCTTTCCTTTTTTGGTGATAGTGGATTAATGTCTATAATAATGATGAATAATAATCAATTTGCATTATTCATGGTGTATGTTCAACAATATAATAATGTGGATTCATATTATGGTAGGCCATGACTGATAATCATATAAAATACATAATTATACTTTCCTAAAACTAAAAAAAGATGCAAAACAGATCCGGTCACCATCTGATGTCCTCTGGGATGATGTCTTCTTATCTCCAATGTAATCTGGCATAAACACGTCTTTTGAAATAAATCTTTTGATAAAAAATGATTGGTTATCGATTTGATACTGTCCAATATTGCATTTATCATTGTTAGATCCATAAACTTTATTCTTTATTGCAAAGTCCATATATTTAATCAAAGTCCATAATTTAATGTTGATAAACCACAGTTCATAAGTGTAGAAAAATAGCATAGGCCTCTGATATATGTGCAGTGTAATTTACATTAGTCACCCTTATCCTCTGTGCTGCCTGTTGTCATTCTTAGAACAGGTGTTGAGACGTTCTTGGTCAGCATGACAGGGGTTAACTTTAACACTCTTTTACTCTCCCTGGTAAGTGTGGTGAGGTCTTAATGCACAGAACATGTGTCAGGGTTGCATCCTAGCACCATAAGATCACCATCTTGCTGAGGTCCAGAAGCGGTAAGTGCATTGTATTTAACACAGTCTTATTTGAGATGTTACCTTTTGGACCTTTGAGTATCAGCTTTTGCAACATTTTGTGGAATCCCTTTTAACTTTAAAAATTAATAAAAGTCTTTTATCTTGCTGTAATCTTGATTGAAGACTTCATTCCCTAATCTAGATACCAAATATGGCAATGATACTACCACTAATAAATGTCACAGCCTATCATAACTCTAATATTATAATACCATGTCATTATTATTATTATTATCATAAAAGTATTAATATACTTGATACTTAAAATGATGAAATAATACTGCATAATGGTATAAACGATAGTATTTTCATGTAATAACCTTTTTTTGTCATTGGTGTAATTACCTTTCCAACCCATAGGTGGCAATGTGTTTGAATATAACCAAACTGTAATCCTAAATATGAAATAATATAATATGTACATATAACATGTACCATATTATAAATATGAAAGGCAACAATGTGGCTTATTTAGTTAGATCATTTGTAAAATTCTAAACCAAAGCAAATAACTTTTTAGAAAAGACTGGATGATTCCATCAAAACACAATATTACTCATTATAAATGCTTATTATTGATTAAAAAATATAATATATTTAAATATAGGAAGGTAAACCTAGATGTACCTCGATTTTCCATCTTTATTACTCTAATTTAATTTATTTGATTTGTCTATTATTTATTAAATAACCTACTATATAAGAAAATGTGTAACTATAACCAATATTTCATCCTTATTGCGTTAACATACTAATGTAAGAATAATGTATTACTAGGAAGTAAATAATTGAATATATTGATGAATGAAGTGTTCTTTTCTTCCAAATTGGAACTTTCCCTTTTAATATGATTCATATTTAATAAAGTAATATTCTTATATTAGATATTACTTAACTAAATATTGAAGTGTTTTCTCAATTGAGATATTAAAATATAGAAGGAAAAATAAAAATTGTAGAATTAAAATTTTGATTAAAAATTTAAATATTAAATAAAAATAATCAAAATAAAAAAATAAGAATAAAAAGGAAAAATGAAAATCAGAAAAAAAAATCAAGGATAAAAGTTGGAATAAAAATAAGGCCTTCTATGTATATGACACTTATGTCCTTAATAACACATAACCTTAATATTACCAATATCTTATATGATTTCCATGCCTGTCATATCATTAACCTATAGAAATAATTAAGTCATATAACCTTGCTGACAATACTCTTCTTTAGTATGTAAAAGCATTGTGATTATACATACTTCAATTTTTCCTTTGTAGTTGAAATATTAATTATTAAAATATTGTATAGACATGTATTATAATCAAATATACATATATAATTTAGACCAAACCTTTCTCTTTTAATATCATGAAATATGATGTTATGAAAAAATTAATATATCACGATTAAATTAAATTAACATTTATGTTGTATATCTTCAAGACCATATTTACAAGTTGGGGGTTACTTGGGGAATAGTGATCACAAAATAATAAGTTTTCATGTATTCTTTAGTAAGATGTATAGTAGAGGGGCTACAAGGACACTAAACTTCAGGAAAGCAAATTTTAAACGGTTGAGAGATGATCTTAGTGCAATAAACTGGGATGATGTACTAAGTAATAAAAGTACACAAAGCAAATGGGAGACTTTTATGAGCATCCTGAATAGGGCTTGTGCAGAAAATATACCCTATGGGAACAAACATGCTAGAAATAGGAGGAAACCCCTATGGCTAAATAGAGCTGTAAGGGAAGCAATAAAAGAAAAACAGAAAGCCTTAAAAGAATTAAAGAGGGTAGGTAGTGATGAGGCATTATATAATTATAGAAAATTAAATAAAATATGTAAAAAGCAAATTAAGTTAGCTAAGTTTGAGACAGAGAGACTCATTGCGAGAGAAAGTAAAAATAATCCTAAAATATTCTTTAACTACATAAACAGTAAAAAACTGAAAAGCGATAGTGTTGGCCCCCTTAAAAATAGTCTTGGTGAAATGGTGGAAGGGGATGAGGGTAAAGCCAACCTGCTGAATGACTTTTTTTCTACGGTTTTTATACAAGAAAATGCCATGGCAGATGACATGACCAGTGATGCCATAAATTCACCCTTGAATATTACCTGCTTAACCCAGCAGGAAGTACGCCGCCGCCTCGAAATCACTAAGGTTGACAAATCTCCGGGCCCGGATGGCATACACCCCAGAGTACTACAGGAATTGAGTTCTGTGATAGATAGACCATTATTTTTAATCTTCTCAGATTCCTTAATAACAGGGTCGGTACCGCAGGACTGGCGCATAGCAAATGTGGTGCCAATATTCAAAAAAGGGACAAAAACTGAGCCGGGAAATTATAGGCCGGTAAGTTTAACCTCTACGGTTGGTAAAATCCTTGAGGGTTTCTTGAGAGATGCTATACTGGAGTATCTCAAGAAAAATAACCTTATGACAGAGTATCAACATGGGTTTATGAGGGATCGATCCTGTCAAACTAATTTGATCAGCTTCTATGAAGAGGTAAGTTCAAGCCTGGACCAGGGAAATGCAGTGGATGTTGTGTATATGGACTTTTCAAAAGCTTTTGATACGGTGCCACACAAAAGGTTGGTACATAAAATGAGAATAATGGGGATAGGGGAAAATATGTGTAACTGGGTTAAAAACTGGCTCAGTGATAGGAAACAAAGGGTGGTTATTAATGGTATGTACTCGGACTGGGTCTCAGTTCATAGTGGGGTACCACAGGGGTCAGTATTGGGCCCGCTTCTTTTCAACATATTTATAAATGACCTTGTTGGGGGCCTGCGGAGTAGAATTTCAATATTTGCAGATGATACTAAACTCTGCAGGGTAATCAATACAGAGGAGGATAATTTTATATTACAGGGAGATTTATGTAAATTGGAGGATTGGGCTGAGAAGTGGCAATTGAAGTTTAATGTAGATAAATGTAAGGTCATGCACTTGGGTAGAGGAAATAACATTTATGATTATGTACTTAATTGTAGAACACTGGGTAAAACAGACACAGAAAAAGACTTGGGTGTATGGGTGGATGGTAAACTTCACTTTAGTGGACAGTGTCAGGCAGCTGCTGCCAGGGCTAATAAAATAATGGGATGTATTAAAAGAGGTATAAGTGTTCATGAAAAAAATATAGTTCTACCTCTGTACAAGTCACTAGTGCGACCGCACTTAGAATACTGTGTACAATTCTGGTCACCGATATATAAGAAGGACATAGCTGAACTGGAGAGGGTGCAAAGAAGAGCGACCAAGATTATTAGAGGAATGGGGGGGCTGCAATACGAAGACAGGTTATTAAACTTGGGGTTATTTAGTCTGGAAAAACGAAGGCTTAGGGGAGATCTAATCACAATGTATAAATATATGAGGGGACAGTACAGAGACCTTTCCAAAGATCTATTTACACCTAGGCCTGCGACTGGAACACGGGGGCATCCGCTACGTCTTGAGGAAAGAAGGTTTAATCATAATCACAGACGAGGATTCTTTACTGTACGAGCAGTGAGACTATGGAACTCTCTGCCGCATGATGTTGTAATGAGTGATTCACTACTAACATTTAAGCAGAGCCTGGATGCCTTTCTTGAAAAATTTAATATAACCAGTTATGTATATTAGATTTTATGACAGGGTATTGATCCAGGGAACTAGTCTGATTGCCGTATGTGGAGTCAGGAAGGAAATTTTTTCCCCATTGGAACTTGTTTGCCACATTGGGGTTTTTTGCCTTCCTCTGGATCAACATGTTAGGCTACGGGTTGAACTAGATGGACTTAGAGTCTCCCTTCAACCTTAAAAACTATGATACTATGATACTATGATATTTGAAAAGAAAATGATTACCAATCTGTGTATCAGTAAAATAAGTAACACTAGAATGTCATTCTTCAGAGTTAACCTTTGATATGGATCATGACAATCTATACTAAAGAAATATGTCTATGAATAAAATATATTCTGTATAAATTCCTTCATTATTAATACTTATGTACTATAACTTATTTATTCTAACTATAAATAAACTATAACTAAACATATAAACTTTGAAATTAAGAAGTAGTTTGTTTTTCTTTTAAACTTCAAACTCTTTGGACAAGTAATGATCATCAGCAGCTGCTCAGACAGTCAATCATTCATACACACATATATGTACACAAGACTGTAACGGTTCTTTAACATATACATCCACATAGAAAACCGTTGACAAACACATATCCCTTTTTGATTTTCCAATTTTTCTATGCGCATTTCAAAGATATGACAACTAATTTGAAGTACTTCTTGAAATATACAAATTAAATATTACATATACTCATGAGTACCAGGTACCTTTGATAATTACATACTGTACGTTTGACCTCTAACAGGACAGTCATTTATTATTAGCTCAGTAATTCAAAGTCCCATGCTTTTGATTAAAGACAAAAAACATTCCAAAAAGGCAAGCAAGTGTAAGCATTCCACTCCAAAACTCAGATTACACATATTAGTTACATTCCCAAAATAGCACTAAGGAAGATATATGTATTCATATTCCTAAAAGAAAGATGTTAAAACAACTGATCTTCCTCCTGACGATTGCTACCTGAGAAAATAATAATAATTATTTAGCATGCTTTCGCGATTTGCCTTACACATTATAACATATATATTACCTGTTTGAGGATAAAAATAAATTTATAAATAAAATGTAATACTTCATCAATTTGCTTTTACTGAGAAATTCTGAGGGAAATAAAATAATAAAATTATTATAATTTTTATGATAAAAAATGAAAACTTAAAATAAGCTATACTTTTTCTTATTAAATTTTAAATATTATTATTCATATACAGAGATAATAATAATACTAATAATAATAATAATTTTATGTTTATCTCTTTTTTATTGAAAAATTAAGGTTGGTTACAATAAGCAGGGCTGCAGACCAAGGCAAATCCCCAAATAGAGACAAAAAAAAAAAAAACAAGAATGCAATGAAACATGAAAGGCTTTGCATGGTTGTAGCCATATACAGTTTGTTACAATAAAGAACATTTAAGAACATTTATATCATTCTGTCTTGAACCATTATAAAAGTATAAAATCCATAAACTATACCATAAACAGCAAAGATTTACCATTCATACCATAGAGGCACATAATGGTCAGTCGAAGGAAAAGAAATAAAGAGAGAAAGAAAGAGGGAAGTAGACAAAGTGAATGATGACGGGGAAAAGGATCATGGGGGAAGGGCAAGAAAGGCCGGGAATAACTAGCAGGGAAAATCTAGGTAGAGTCTCAACTCGCCCCAAAGAGGGACCTGAAGTCCGGAGAATCCAAAAAAATGACCCAGGGACTCCAGATCTTAATAAATTTTTCACTAGCATCCTGAATTTCAGCAGTGAGACTCTCCATTCTGTAAAGGGAGGCCATCTCCTCAAGCCACTCATCCAAGGCGGAGGCACGGGTGGACCTCCAGTGTCTGGGGATCACGGCTCGAGCAGCCGCTAGACAAAACCGCAATAGTCCCATTTTCTGAGAATTTACAGACCCCGGTAGGATAGATAAGAGAGCGATTTGTGGAGAACCAGAGAGGGCCTCCCCACTAATGTTATTGTATGCCGAGAAGACCCCACTCCAAAAAGGCTTAATGAGGCTACAGCTCCACCATATATGCAACATATCCCCCCTCTCGTGATTACACCGCCAATATCTGTCTGACACTGAAGGGAAGATTGCGTGTAGGGCATGAGGGCAGCGGTACCAGCGGGTGAGAATTTTATAACCCTTTTCCTGGACCGAACAAGCCCTAGAAAATTTGTGAGTGAAAAGAAAAGCAGTCCTCCATTCCTCAACCCGGATAGTCACGCCCAAGTCTCTACTCTATCCCCCCACAAATTTGAGCTCATCCACATCCCCCTTCTGGATCAAAAGGTTATAGATAAGGGACAGGGTATGTCCCGGAGCCTCTTCCAAAAGAAAGAGCTTTTCAAACGAGGAGGGGGGGCAGCATAAAGTGCCTCCTGGCCTGATCCGGTCAAGAAAGACCCGATCTGGAAGTATTCAAACCAGGGTATGGCCCCTCCCAAGACAGAGGTAGAGAGCAAGTCGTATGTGGGCAATGGGGATCCCTGAAGTATGTGAAAGAATCGCACGTCCCCGCTCCTCCTCCGGCACAGGAAAACATCGGGCCCAACAGCCGGGGCAAAATCTGGGTTTGAAAAGATAGGGGAGAGGGGACCGCGCCCCCTGGACAGACGACCCCTTTTGGTTTCTAAATCCCACGTCCTCAATGTCGCCCTCAAGAGATCAACCTCAGAGAGAGGCTGGCCCCTGGAGCCCGAGCTAATCCAAGGGAGGTAACGCAAGGGGATCTCGTGGTCCATTTCTTCTAGGCTTACCCACTGCTTTGTGGCCCCATGATATTGCCAATCTAGTAATCGCATCAGTAGAGCCGCTTTCTGATAGAGTTTAAGGTTGGGCAATCCAGCCCCCCCCCGGCTTTTAAGTCTGCAAAGGGTAGTGAAGCTTATCCTCGGGCGCTTACCTCCCCACACGAAGCGCGTGATAACTGACTGCAGGCTGGAGAAAAAGGCCGCAGGAGGAACCAAGGGGACCGTCTGGAACAAGTACAAAAAGCGAGGCAAAACGTCCATTTTGATAACATTTATTCGTCCAAACCAGGATAGTCTTTTACTATTGTATGAGGTAAGATCCTTTCTTGTCCTGTTGAGAAGGGGAAGGTAGTTAAGCTGATATAGTTTTGAGAGATCCACGGGGACTGTTATCCCTAAGTAAGTAATGGCGGAGTCCTGCCACTTGAAGGGGAAATTTTTCTTGATATGATCCACCTCAGCATCAGGGAGATATATGTTTAATGCCTCGGATTTGGGGTAATTGACCTTAAAGTTGCTGAGGTGACTGAATTTTTCAAACTCTTGAATAAGTGAGGGGAAGGAAAGGCGAGGCTGTGAAATGAACAGAAATAGATCATCTGCGTAAAGAGCTGCCTTGCATTCCCCACCCCCCACCCCTATCCCGTGGATACTGGAATTGTTTCTGATGGTCACGGCAAGGTGTTCCATAACCAGGACATAAAGTAGGGGGGAAAGGGGGCACCCCTGATGTGCACCATTATGTATTGCAATTGGTAATGAGAGAAACCCATTGACTTTGACCCTGGCAGAGGGATTCCTATAAAGGGAAGAGACCCTTTCAATGAATTTGTCTCCCAGTCCCACCTGCCGCAGAGAGGCCATCACAAACTCCCAGCTGACTCTATCAAAGGCCTTCTCTGCATCAATGGAGAAAAGGCACGTAGGGAGACCTCTGGCCTTAGCCCACGCCATAAGAATAAGGGTTTTGTTGGTATTGTCGCTGGCCTCACGACCCAATACAAAGCCAACCTGATCAGTGTGAATAATATCGGGAAGAAGTGGAGCCAGTCTATTGGCGAGAGCCTTGGCAAAAATGTTGATGTCAGCATTGATGAGGGAGATAGGTCTGTAGCTAGAGACAGATGAATGATCCTTCCCCGGTTTGGGTAGAACACTAATATGGGCTTCTAGGGACTGGGCGACAAAGGGTGAGTCTCCAGATACAGAGCCAAAAACCCTCGTGAGGAAAGGGACAATTTGGTCACCAAATATCTTATAAAATTTGGAGGTAAATCCGTCCGGACCCGGACTCTTAGCATTCGACGAGGCTTTAATTATGGCAAGGATCTCTTCTGTGGAGAAGTCCTCTTCCAAGGCTACCGCATCCCTTTCAGAGATCTGAGGGAGTGCAATTTGCTGCACATATTCGTTAACTTTACGCTGGAAAGATTGTGGCGGCATATCTCTAAACTGTCCCTTCAAATTATAGAGGTCATCATAGAACGAACGGAACAGGTTTCCAATTTGGATGGGATCTTGGGTCGGGTCCCCCCCCACTGGTCTGGATTTTTGGAACATGGCCAATAGCATTTCTGGGGTGCAGAAAACGAGCCAAGGCTGTCCCACACTTGTCTGAATGCTCATATAAATATCGACTTAACTTGGCCCTTTGTCTCCTGTACCTTTGATCGAGAATGTCCCTCAGCCCCTCCCTAGCCTTTGTGAGGTCCGCATAAACCATGGCGGAAAGGGAGTGCTTGTGTGCAGCTTCCAAAGAGGCAATCTGCTGTAGGAGCTCTGTGAAAAGGGAAGACCTCTCCTTCTTGAATCTAGAGCCATGTTTCATTAATAAACCTCGAACTACACACTTTAGCGCCTCCCATTGTGTCGGAAGAGGAGTCGGGTCGCTGGCATGATTTTCCAAGAATTCAGATATGTGGCTCCGTATTTCACTACAGCACAATTGATCATTAAGCAAATTTTCATTGAGGCGCCAAGTCCATGGGCGCTGTGAGCTATTTGGAGGAGTGAAGTGAGCAAAGACCGGGGCGTGATCGGAGAGAGAAAGGTTCCCAATAGACGCTCCAACCTGCCACGTCAGGACATGTTGGCTCAGGAGGATCATGTCGAGGTGGCTATATGATGAATGGGCTGGGGAGTAGTAGGAGTAATCTTTTGTGGTGGGGTATAGGGCACGCCATACATCCACCAACTGCATATTTTGAATGTCACGTTTAAGGGCCTTAAGTTTTCTGCGTGGTATAAAATGACGCCCTGACGAGGTGTCTATGTCTGGGTCAAGTGTGAGGTTAAAGTCTCCACCAGCTACTAACACGCCCTCAGAAAATTCAGCCAGACGGGACAGAATAGAGGCGCAGGCCCGAGAGGGATCCCTGTTGGGGAGATACCAGTTGGCAATTGTGTATACGGTGGAGCCAATGCATAATTTCAAAAAAAGAAACCTACCTCCGAGGATGGCCAAGGAATCCACAATCGTGTGGGTCAAAGACCTGTGAAGGATAATAGAGACCCCCCCAGACCTGGAAGCCGGGTTGGGGCTGTGGAACCAGGAGGTGTAGTTCCTGTCCTTCAGTGCAGGGAGATGGCCTTCCTTGAAGTGAGTCTCCTGCAACATAAGTATGTGGATCCATTTTTTGTGCATTTCAAATAAAATTTGCGATCTCTTCTGAGGCGAGTTGAGACCCCTGGTGTTGTAAGAGGTAACATTAATCTGCGCCATTGCTCCACGATATGAGGTATTTAGTCTAGGGACGGGGGAGGCAAGGAGGGTGGGAGAGAGAAAAGAGGGATGAGAGAGGAAGGGGAGGGAGCTAGGATTGAAAGGAGGAAGAGAGCAGGAAACAAAGGGAAAGAAGGAAGGATTAGAGGTTAAATGAGAGGAGGGTCGAGGAGGTAGAGATAGAGTAGAACACTAAAAAGATGTGGACTAATGGGCTCAGTCCACTAGCTGGGATAAAGAAGTTAAACGTCCTAAAGACGTTGGACCCCTGTGGGGGGCTAGGCTTTCTACCAAGGGGAGAGGGGCCCCCCTTGCTGCCCCAGATTAAGGTGTTCAATACAGAAGTGAAAGCCCACTAGCCATGGTCCAGAAGCAGAATTGAGAGAGAAAGCATAGAGAAAGGGAGAATCAAGAGAAAGACATCTTGTCAAGCTTCGAATCTGGGTCCCCAAGTTTATGGGACAGGGGGACCTCAAGGTGGACTCCCCGGGCTCATACTGCATAAGAGTCTCCACACACCAGCAGAGCATACAGCCTAAAAGAAAAAGTTAATCGACATCAGTGAAAATCAGGCAAATGTAGAACGCCACAACTTCAGTTGGCAAGACTGTAAAATGAAAAGTCCCTGAGATAGAACCCCCCCCCCATAACTCAGGAAAACAACCAGATTTATACGGAACCGAGAAGCAGGGATTCTTTTGACGAAAGTTCATCTATCTCATTGACGGCGGTCTCTGGAACGATGTCGCGTCGGGCCTCCCTCGGGCTCCAGAGGGATGCCCGGCCAGTCCATGATCTCAATCCGCGGGATGCGGAGGGCCGCTGTGAAGGAATCAAAGTCCCAAGGGGAACGAAGAATATGCATTTGGCCATCATGTCGTACCTGCAGGCGGAACGGGAATCCCCAGCTGTAAGTGAGGTTGTGTGCACTAAGCAGATCCAGAAGTGGTCTTAGGGCTCGTCTCCTCTGAAGGGTGAGGCGAGATAGGTCCGGCAGGATCTGGAGCTTGACCTTTTGGAAGAGAGCTGAGGCGCCGTCTCTGAGCTTTTGCTGGATGGCCTCTTTTTGCACGTAGTGATGGATCCTGCAAATGACGTCCCGGGGACGGTTAGGGTCAGATGATCTGGGCCCCAAAGCTCTGTGAGCCCTATCCAGCTCTATCTCATTAGCAGGGGGAGCATCAAGAATTTTGTTAAACACCCGTTGTAGAACCCATGGGAGATCTCTGGAGTCTACCACCTCAGGAAGGCCTCGGATTCTGAGGTTATTGCGGCGGCCGCGATTCTCGACGTCATCTAATGCTTCTGTGAGATCCCTTGCTGTGGACGGGATCCCGACGTTTGCACTTCTGGACACTGGCTCGCAGGTAACAACCATACCCTATGTACTTTATAAGCGCTACTGGTCTGATGATGAACTCACCCCACAAGACTCCGGCCTTACTATCATTGCGGCCAATGAACTCCCCATTACCCAAGTGGGGTTCAAAGAGGTGACTCTGAAGGTGGGGCGAGTGGAGCTAGAGCATCAAGGACTAATTGTGGTGCAGAATGACCCTAGCGACCGTAACCCAAAAATGGTCCTAGGGACTAATGTTATTGAGAATTGTATGGGAGAAGTATTACATTTGCTGCAACAGCTGTCTGCAACTGCAGGAGTGGGCTGGCAGAGGGCGCTGCAACGTGAAATCCGGGCCCTCCTGCAGCGGCAACAAGTGAACTTGTCTGGTGGAGAGATTGGTGGTTTATGAGTGATGAATGTAGCGCCTCTAGTAGTGCCTCTGCGGAGTGAGATGATGATTTGGTGCAGGGCAGCAGTAGGTACCCGTGGACAGGATTACCCAACAGTGGAGTAGTGGAGCCTCTGCCGTCAGAGCCCTGGCCCACGGTATTGGCAGCCAAGGGAGTAATTGATGTCCGGAAGGGGAGAGTGCCCGTGAGGATGATGAATTGCTGAGAGGAAGAGGTTAAGCTACCCCGTTATGCCACCATTGCTAAGTTGTTCACAGTAGACACCCATGCCATCCAGACAACAGCTTCCACAATCACTGCATCCCAGTCGACCAGTGATAGTCAACCAGAGCAGCTAGAGGAGTGGTGTAGGAACTACATGTAGGCACTGACTCCACACCTACACACCACAAAGGGGTTTACAGGGTAATGCAGGAGTATAAGCAAGTCTTTAGTAAACACCCGTTAGACTTTGGGAGGATCAAGGGGGTCCAACACCATATTCCCACAGGTGCGCATCCACCCATCTAAGAGAGATATAGGCCCATTCCACCTGCACATTACCAATGCGCCAAGGACATGTTGAGGAGCATGAAGGAGGCAGGGGTCATCCGTGATAGCTGTAGCTCCTGGACCCCTCCATTGGTCCTAGTGAAAAAGAAGGACGGCACAATGAGGATGTGTGTGGATTACCGGAAGATCAACCAAATAACTCATAAAGATGCATACCCTCTTCCCCGTATTGAAGAATCCTTGGCTGCCTTGAGGACTGCAAATTACATTTCAACTCTTGACCTTACTAGCGGTTACTGGCAGGTGTCTGTGGCAGAGGAGGACCGGGAGAAGACCACTTTCGCTACCCCGATGGGTCTCTGCGAGTTCAACAGCATGCCCTTTGGGTTGTGTAATGCACCAGGAACCTTCCAGAGGCTGATGGAGTGCTGCTTGGGACATCGCAATTTTGAAACGGTCCTGCTATACTTGGACGATGTCATCGTCTACTCCAAGACGTTTGAAGCACACCTGGAACATCTTGGCGAAGTATTCGAGGCCCTCTCCAGGTATGGCATGAAACTGAAGCCATCCAAGTGCCATCTGCTGAAACCCAAAGTTCAATATCTCGGGCATGTGGTTAATGCAGAAGGTGTAGCACCGGATCCAGAGAAGATTACATCCATTCAGGTCTGGCCAAGACCTACCACTGTCAGAGAAGTGAGGCAATTCCTGGGCCTGATGGGCTATTACCATCGCTTCATCAAAGGCTACACCAAGATGTCAGCTCCTATGCAAGATCTCCTGGTGGGGCAACCAAAGCATGGGAAGATCTCTAGTTCCCCATTCGTCTGGAATGAGGAACAGGAAGAATCCTTTCAACAGATGAAGTCAGCTCTGACCGGAGAAGAGATTCTGGCCTATCCCAACTACTGTCTTCCGTTTATCTTATACACTGATGCCAGTAACGTGGGCTTGGGTGCTGTCCTGTCTCAGATACAGAATGGCAAGGAGAAGGTAATAGCCTATGCAAGCAGGAAGCTCCGCCCCACGGAAAGGAATCCTGAGAATTATAGTTCCTTTAAGCTGGAGTTCCTGGCCCTCGTCTGGGCAGTGACCGAGAGGTTCAAGCATTACCTCGCTTCTGCAAAATTCACTGCATACACGGACAACAATCCCCTGACCCACCTTGACACAGCATAGCTTGGAGCCCTGGAACAACGCTGGGTAGCTCGGCTGGCGAACTACGATTTCACTATAAAATACAGTGCCAGCCAAAAGAATACCAATGCAGATGCGTTATCCAGGATGCCGCACTTACCTAACGACAGGGCGGATGAAGATGAGTTGGAAGAGATTGAATTGTCTGCGTTCCATCAACCTGACAGTCTGGAAGATACCAGACCATACAGTGGTCAGCAGAAGGCAGCCTTCAACCCATTGCTCCACCATGGGTGGCAAGAAGCTCAAGATAATGATCCGGCAGTCAGGCTGGTGAAGGAGATGATTTCCCAAGCTGATGCCAGATTGGGGCCCACTGCCCCAGCAGAAATCCAGAGGCTTTGGAAGGAGAGGAGCTGGCTGTATCTGCAACAAGGCTAACTGTATAGAGGACTCATTAACCCCAAGATGCATGAGAGGATCTGTCAGATTGTGGTGCCACAGACATACGTACCCGTGGTCCTAGAGGCTTATCATGATGGAGCTGGACACTTCCGCTGGAAGAAGTTGGAAATGCTGCTGAGAGAGCGCTTTTATTGGGCTGGGATGAGAGAATCCATTAAAGCATGGTGTAGGGATTGTGGTCCCTGCGTGCTAAGAAGAAAGGAAGGCACCAGCCAGAAAGCCCCGTTACAGCCAATTGTCACCCACCAGCTGCTGGAGCGCATTGCTCTGGATCATGTGAAGCTCACACCAAGCAGGAGCAGATATGCCTTTGCTCTCACGATAGTGGATCACTACTCAAGGTTCATGGGGTTGGTACCCGTCAAGGATCTGACAGCTCGCATGGCAGCAAGGGTCTTTCAGGCATATTTCTACCGGCCACACGGCTACCCAGAGAAGATGCTTACTGACCAAGGTCCTGCCTTTGAAGCCGAGATCTTTCAGGAGTTCTGCAGTTAGTATGGGTGCAAGAAAATCCGTACCACGCCATATCATGCCCAAACTAACGGGATGTGTGAGAAGATGAACCATTTGGTCTTCAACCTGCTCAAGACCTTACCCCTAGAAGAGTGGACCTGTGGCTTGAAAGACTGCTTGATCTTGTGGACATGTCTAACAACATCCCTAGCAGTTCCACCAAGTGTGCACCAGCGTACCTGATGAGGGCGAGGCCTGGAAGGTTGCCGGTGGATGTGGACATGGCTATAGAGGTTCCTGAGACCATTTCCCCAACCACGGACTGGGGTACAAAACGCCAGATGCAGTTACGGCAAATCCAAGAGTACCTGGAGAGGAATCTGAGCCAGAGCTGAAGATAGTGGAGGAAGGTCCTATTCCCACTCCAGGCACAGAGAAGGAAAAAGAGGTGATCCACACCATCATGGGAGACTTCCCAGCTGGTTGGCCCATGGAGAGTGGAGCGGTGATTGTTCCCGTTATAATGTTCCCACAATCCATGGAAGAAGATACAGAGCCAGAAGGGTCTATCAGTACCGCACCAACACCTGCACCCAGGGATGCACCAACACTTACACCACACCCCCGTAGTCCCTACCAGCTGTGCCAGACCTTAGGAGTGAGGGACCCGTACATCACTCTATCCCACTGAACCTAGGTGAACCCGTCGGGCTAAGAAGGTCCACACACCCTAACCTAGGTCAGCCACCACTCAGGTACAGGGAAACTAGTCTGTAGTGAGTGGTGTCCATATGTTGTGTATATAAGCAAATGCCAATCAACCGTGTACCTAACCAAATTTTGTTAGAGTTAACCCCGTTTTTTGCCGTTTAATCATGGACCACGACCTCAGGACTGGTGAGGTCACCCCAAAAACATTCTTGGGGCTTGTAAATACCCCTACCTACTTTCTTGTTTATTTTTCACCACCTACACTGCCTCTGGAGAGGTAGATTGGAGGAAGGGCCTGCGGTGGAGTAGGCCGAGGCCCAGCCACTACTGAAACTGGTGGCTAACCTCCAGGCCAGGGGTCCCCCAGACTTGGGGCCCTTGAGATGGACTGCCGGTAAGGAACGTTTTACCTGGCCCGTGTACGAGTTACCCAAAACTCCTGTGGACTGGGGAAAAGGGGTGCCCACCATTCTTAGCAGTGGCACCATGGAACGAGGTTGTTTGGGTGGCGGGTGAAGAAAAACGGGAATGTATTTTTTTTATGTATGCAACATTGAAGAAATGTGCCTCCCATAAAGGGAAAAAATGTTTTACCCTGTTTTACTTTTTTCCCGTTTCTTTAGAAAAATAAACGTCAGTGGTCGGGCAGCCCGCAGACGGGCTGTATTCAACCAAGGGGGAATGTGATGCCCTGGCACCGCCAGGTGGTCACAGAAGGTACTACACCCCACACAACACCTTCCCACACCGGGTCCCATCAGACACAAAATCCTAGCCACCCCCCTCAGGGTGGGAAGGACACACTAGTGGGCAGGACCAAGTGGATTAGGAGCACCCACCTATAGGTCTTGAGGATCTGGGGGAGGAAACCAGTCAGTTGAAGTTTGAGTGCAGTCTACTTTGGAGTTCAAGTGTAGTGACAGTCTGAAACAGAGAGGAGTGAAGTGGGTCTGTCAGTGACAGTGACAGACTCTAGAGCAGTCATGGTGAACCTTTCACAGGCCGAGTGCCCAAACTGTAGCCCTAAACCCAATTTTTTTTCCTAAGTGCCAACCAATCCTATTATGTAAATAATTGATTGTAACCTTAAGCTGGGTTCACACTAAGCGACAGCGACAACGACGTCGCTGTTACGTCACCATTTTCTGTGACGTAACAGCGACCTTGTAAGTCGCTGTTATGATCGCTGCTTACTGTCAAACACAGCGACGCAGCAGCGATCATAACGTCGCTGTGCTTCATGTGCAGAGAGCAGAGAGCCGCGCTTAGCACTGGCTCCTTGCTCTCCTAGGTACAGTACACATCGGGTTAATTAACCCGATGTGTACTGCAGCTACATGTCACAGTGCAGAGAGCAGGGAGCCGCGCACACTGCTTAGCGCTGGCTCCTTGCTCTCCTTGCTACAGTATACATCGGGTTAATTACCCGATGTGTACTGCAGCCACATGTGCACAGAGCAGGAGCCGGCACTGGCAGCAAGGGCGGAGGCTGGTAACGAAGGTAAATATCGGGTAACCAGGGAAAGGTCTTCCCTTGGTTACCCGATGTTTACGCTGGTTACAGCTTACCGCAGCTGCCAGACGCCGGCTCCTGCTCCCTGCTCGCTTCATTTCGTCGCTCTCTCGCTGTCACACACAGCGATGTGTGTGTCACAGCGGGAGAGTGACGACCAAAAAATGAAGCTGGACATTCAGCAACGACCGGCGACCTCACAGCAGGGGCCAGGTCGTTGCTGGATGTCACACACAGCGACAGCGACGGGACGTCGCTGCAACGTCACAGAAAATGGTGACGTAGCAGCGACGTCGTTGTCGTTGTCGCTGTGTGTGACACCAGCTTAACCTTTGCAGTCTTCTCTTCTCAGCAGGGGGCATCACGCTCATTCGTGCTTACCACACATTGAAGCTGAGCCCCAGTCTTTTCCGGACACAGCAGTTGGATTGATCTTTCTGGAAAAAATTGCAGTATATTAGACATAGATTTTAGCATAGCATGCAATCAGAGGTCACCCTGTAATCCACATCTACATTTCAAAGTCTGAACATCTTGAAATCCCATGAAGACGTACGAGGTGCTCCCCTCCCCCTTCATTGTGTAGTTATGTCCCCCTTCCTGGCCACTTCCTGGTAAACATGTCCCCCATCCTGATATATATTTCCTACATTCTGGTATATTTGTCCCCATCATGGCCCATCCTGGTAAATATACCTCATCCTGGTAAATGTCCTCCATCCTGGTAAATGTACCCCATTCTGGCATGTTCCCCCATGCTGGTAAATGTACCCCATCCTGACATATTGCCCATCGTTGTAAATGTTCCCCCATCCCGGCATGTACCCCATTCCTGGTAAATGTCCTCCATCCTGGTAAATGTTCCCAATCCTGGTTAATTTACCCCCATCCAGGTAAATGTCCCCCTTCCTAGCATGTACCCCCATCCTGGTAAATGTCCACCTTCCTGGCATGTTCCCCTTCCTGGTAAATGTACCCTATCATGGCATGTTTCCTCCATCCTGGCATGTATGTTTTCCCCATCCTGGCATGCATGTTTCCTCCATCCTGGCATACATGTTTCCTCCATCCTGGCATGCATGTTTTCCCCATCCTGGCATGCATGTTTCCCCATCCTGGCATGCATGTTTCCCCATCCTGGCATGCATGTTTCCTCCATCTTGGCATGCATGTTTCCCCATCCTGCCATGCATGTTTCCTCCATCTTGGCATGCATGTTTCCCCATCCTGCCATGCATGTTTCCTCCATCTTGGCATGCAAGTTTCCCCCATCCCGCCATGCATGTTTGCTCCATCTTGGCATGCAAGTTTTCCATCCAGCCATGCATGTTTCCTCCATCCTGGCATGTATGTTTTCTCCATCCTGGCATGCATGTCTCCCCATCCTGCCATGCATGTTTCCTCCATCTTGGCATGCATGTTGCCCCATCCTGCCATGCATGTTTCCCCATCCTGCCATGCATGTTTCCCCATCCTGCCATGCATGTTTTCCCCATCCTGGAATGCATGTTTCCCCCCCCATGCTGGCATGTATGTGTCCCCCCCAATGCTGTCATGTATGGGTCCCCCCCATGCTGGCATGTGTGTTTCTCCCCCACCCCATGCTATCATGTGTGTCCCCCCCTCCATGCTGGCATGTGTGTTCCTCCCCCCCATGCTGGCATGTGTGTTCTCCCCCCCATGCTGGCATGTGTGTTGTCCCCCACCCCATGCTGGCATGTGTGTTCTCCCCCACCCCATGCTGGCATGTGCATTCTCCCCCACCCCATGCTGGCATGTGCGTTCTCCCCCACCCCATGCTGGCATGTACGTTCTCCCCCACCACATGCTGGCATGTGCGTTCTCCCCCACCCCATGCTGGCGCTGGCACTGGCCCCCCCATCCCCACCTTGGCACAGCCGCACACGAGTTATAAAAAACAAAACACAACTCACCTTGTGAGGGTTGTCTCATCCGGGTGTGGGGCCTGAGTACACCCGGACACGGCAGCCAGCCACTGACACCTTGGTTTACCAACAGACTTGTGTGCAGTTATTCAACAATGAGTACACCAACACTCCTCGATCCAGCCCAGTGCGCCACCTCCGGCCTACATCACTCCCCGTGTTCTGGGCACTGAGCCCCGGGGCATCCACCCCTACCAACGGAGGGGTTAACATCCAGCTCCCATCCCATCGCCCCTGGGTGCCTCCCAACCGCAGCAGTGGTATTCCACATAACCACACACCGTGGGTGACGTCACGAAGTATCTACAGCAATCCCCGTACTTATACGTCCCTTTTTATTTGAGTGTCCTTGCGACCCCCGGGTCCGGAGACCCCTCGTGCCACTGCGGATCTGGATCCGAGCAGCCCAACTGCTTATTTGGGGGCGGCACAGGCTCACGACTCGAGAATTAAAAGTTGAAATTGAAATAGATATTGCAACAGAACCAAGATGACTACATAGATATGGGAACTGCAAGGAGCTTACTACAGAGGTAAGGGAGCAGAACCAAACTTACTACAGAGATAAGGGTGCTGTACTGAGCTTACTATAGAGATAAGGGTGCAGAACCAAGCTTACTACAGAGATAAGGGAGCAGAACTGAGCTTACTACAGAGATAAGGGAGCAGACCCAAGCTTACTACCAAGATATGGGTGCAGAAAAGAGCTTACTACAGAGATAAGGGTGCAGAACAGAGATTACTACAGAGATAAGGGAGCAAAACCAAGCTTACTACAGAGATAAGAGTGCAGAACCGAGCTTACTACAGAGATAAGGGAGCAGAACCAAGCTTACTACAGAGATAAGGGTGCAGAACCGAGCTTACTACAGAGATAAGGGTGCAGAACAGAGCTTACTACAGAGATAAGGGAGCAGAACCGAGCTTACTACAGAGATAAGGGAGCAGAACTGAGCTTACTACAGAAATAAGGGTGCAGAACCAAGCTTACTACAGAGATAAGGGAGCAGAACCGAGCTTACTACAGAGATAAGGGTGCAGAACGGAGCTTACTACAGAGATAAGGGAGCAGAACTGAGCTTACTACAGAAATAAGGGTGCAGAACCAAGCTTACTACAGAGATAAGGGTGCTGAACCAAGCCTACTACAGAGATAAGGGAGCAGAACCAAGCTTACTACAGAGATAAGGGAGCAGAACTGAGCTTACTACAGAGATAAGGGAGCAGAACCGAGATTACTACAGAGATAAGGGAGCAGAACCGAGCTTACTACAGAGATAAGGGTGCAGAACCGAGCTTACTACAGAGATAAGGGAGCAGAACTAAGCTTACTACAGCTCCATCAACAGACCCCCTCTTTTTTTCATGCTAAAGTTAGACCCAAATCAAAATTTTACCCTACAGGTAGCAAAGGTCACCACATCAAGACCTTTAGCGACCTTATACTGACAGATCTAAAAGAGGTTATGAATAGTAAAAGGTGCCTACAGCACAATCTTTCCAAGAAAGAGAGAATAGCATTAAAAAAATTTAAACGTAAATCAGGAGATTGTCATCAGATCTGCCGGTAAGGGAGGAGGCATAGTAATCCAAGACAGAGGGGAATATATAAGTGAAGCCCTAAGGATACTATCTGACCCTACCTACTATCATATAGTGGAATGGACTGATTATGAGATAGCCATGGTAGCCTATAAAGACATGATACAAAGAGCCATTGATAATAACATATTTGATCAGTCAGAAAGAAAGTTTTTGCAAATAAATAATTTTAATATGGCGTTCTTTTATGATTCAATAATTTTTATTAGGTTTTCAAAGTTTATACATAAAACAGTTCTAACAAAAACAATAAAACAGAATGTGCTGTATAGCATTACTTCATGCTATATCAAACAAATAATATACAGTAGACATATACAAAAGGAGAAACAAAACAAATAACATTGGTAAAAACTATGACATACAGTCAGATTAAAAATTTACAACGTATGATTTTCAAATAAAATATGTCAGGAGATGGATGTAAACAAATAATTTTCTTATTAAACTAATTGAATAAGTATCGTGTATTACGTTTATACAAGAATTAGAACTAGATTAGATTTAAAATTTTATGTATTGTTGTTAATAAAGTCAGTCCATGGGTCCCATTTTTTATGAAATCTGTTCCAAGAGTTATTAATTAGAGCATGCTTCTCTTCATAGAACTTATGAAGGGATATTTTTTCTATTAGATCGTAAATATCTGGAATTTTATTGGATTTCCAACGTGCTGCCAATTCGACTTTGGTAAGTAGAAGGATATGAATTACGATGGCCCTGTATTTTATGTTTATTGTATCCGAATCTATCAATAAGAGAGCTAATTGTGGGGTTAGACTTATTTTTGAGTGCATTATCAGATTTATTATTTTAGACACTTTCTGCTATAAGCTTCTGATTCTAGGACAGCTCCAAGAAATATGCACAATGTCACCTTTTGTATCGCAACCTCTCCTGCATGTTGGTTTTTGGCTTGGGAATATTTTAGCTCATTTGTCCAGGTGAAATACTATCTGGTATAAATCTTATAATAAGCTTCATGTAATGTAGCGCAGATATTGGAAAGGTATGTGTTTTTAAGGACTTTATCCCATTGGACTTGGGTGAATTCTACTTTCAAGTCCTTTTCCCAACTGGATATGTGTATCAATTTTCTTGTGGTGAGTTCAGAATTGTAGGCATGATAGATGTTCTTATGACTCCATATTAGTTTATTATTTTTGTTGTTTATCAATTTAAGTATAAATTTGTTTATTTTACATTTGGGTTCTATAAGTTTCCGGATGGTTTTCCTTATTTCTAGGAAGAAATACAGATCTTTATCTGGTATATTATTTTGTAGTTTAAGTTGTAAGAATGAGGTGAAATTTGCACCATCGTATATATTTTTTATGTATTTTATCCCTGACTGGATCCATCTATCTACTGTCTCCGTATTGTTTGACAAATCTATATTTTTTATCTCTGTATTTTTAAAGACTTCAAAAGTCATTTTGTCTTTGGAGATTCTTGAAATCTTTTCCCAGGAAGTAAATGCAGCATTAACCCCTTCAGCCCCAAGCCTATTTTGACCCTAAAGACCAGGCCATTTATTGCAATTTTGACCAGTGTCACTTTATGAGGTTATAACTCTGGAACGCTTCAACGGATCCCGGTGATTCTGAGTTTGTTTTCTCGTGTCATATTGGGCTTCATGTTAGTGGTAAATTTAGGCCGATATTTTTTGCGTTTCTTTGTGAAAAAAACGGAAATTTCACGAAAATTTTGAAAATTTTGTAATTTTCAAACATTTTAATTTTTATGCTCTAAAACCAACGAGACATATGACACAAAATAATTAATAAATAACATTTCCCACATGTCTACTTTACATCAGAACAATTTGGGGGAAAAAAAAAAAATTAAGGAAGTTATAGAGGTTCAAAGTTTATGAGCAATTTCTCATTTTTACAACAAAATTTACAAAGCCACATTTTTTAGGGACCACATCACATTTGAAGTGATTTTGAGAGGTCTACATGACACAGAACACCCAAAAGTGACACCATTCCAAAAACAGCACCCCTCAGGCTACTCAAAACCACATTCAAGAAGGTTATTAACCCTTCAGGTGCTTCACAGTAACTAAAGCAATGTGGAAGGAAAAAATGAATATTTTACTTTTTGCAACAAAAATGTTAATTTAGCCTCAAATATTGCATATTCACAAGGGTAGTAGGATTAAATGAACCCCCAAAATTTGTTGGGCAATTTCTTCTGAGCACGCAGATACCTCATATGTGGTGAAAAAACACTGTTTGGGCGCACGACGGGACTCAGAAGGGAAGGAGCGCCATTTGACTTTTTGAACAGAAAATTAGCTAGAATCGTTAGCCGCACCATGTTGCGTTTGGAGAGCCCCTGAGGTGCCGAAACAGTGGAGCTCCCCCATATGTGGCCCCATTTTGGAAACTAGACACCTCATGGCATTTATCTAGATGTTTATTGAGCAATAGAGTTGAGCCGTGCAAATAAAAAAAAAAATTTTACCACAAAATTGTTACTTCAACCAGGTAGCTTTTTTTTCACAAGGGTATCAGGAAAAATTGCACCATAAAATGTATTGTGCAATTTCTCCTGAGTACACAGACACCTCATATGTGGTGGAAATCAAATGTTTGGGTTCACAGCAGGGCTCAGAATGCAAGGAGCGTCATTTGACTTTTCAAACGCAAAATTGTCTGGGATAATTAGCGTATTCCATGTTTTGTTTGGAGACTCCCTGAGGTGCCAAAACAGTGGAGCTCCCCCACATGTGACCCCATTTTGGAAACTAGACCCCCATGGCATAGAAAAAAAAATAGGGCGCACGCACAAATGTTCTGCAAAAAAGGGGGGGGGACTAGGTGGGATGGAAAAAAGAAGTCCTGTCCAAAGTCGAGTACGACTGCAGGACGATTGCTGATCAGGCACCTAATTGTACATGTTTTGTTTTGTTTTTTTTATTTGGGGTGCACAAAAAAAGCAAAAACTAGAGCAACAATTATGTACCTGATCAGCCAATCACGTAGCTGATCAGCACTTGGCGGCAGGCAGGTGGGGGAGGAGGGGGGGGAGGGAGTGGGAGATGCGATTGGGGATAGTTAGAAAAGAGCCACGAACAATACTTACAGGATGGATCAGAACAGCGGCAGATTGACGGGCGGCAGATTGGGCGGCAGCAGATGGGGGGGCAGCGGCATATAAAGGGAGCATCTGTGAATGTGAGACGGCGGCAGCTGGGATAGGGTGGGGGCAGATGGGAGAGGGCGCAGTGGATGCAGGAGCGGCAGAGGATGGGGGAAGGGGAGTGGGAGGTGAGATTGGGGATAGTTACCCTACAGGATGGATCTAGGCAGCAGGATGACAGGAGATGAAGGAGGCAGCAGATCGGGGAGGGTGAGAGGTGGGAGAGGGAGCGCAGCGCAGATCACGGGGGAGACAGGTGAGCAGAGCACAGATCACGGGGGTGAGAGGTGAGAGAGCGCAGATCACGGGGAGACAGGTGAGCAGAGCGCAGATCATGGGGGTGAGAGGTGGAGGGAGAGTGGACAGCAGATCACAGGGGTGACAGGTGAGGGAGCACAGATCACGGGGGTGACAGGTGAGGGAGCACAGATCACGGGGGTGACAGGTGAGGGAGCACAGATCACGGGGGTGACAGGTGAGGGAGCACAGATCACGGGGGTGACAGGTGAGGGAGCACAGATCACGGGGGTGACAGGTGAGAGAGCACAGATCACGGGGGTGACAGGTGAGGGAGCACAGATCACGGCGGTGACAGGTGAGGGAGCACAGATCACGGCGGTGACAGGTGAGGGAGCACAGATCACGGGGGTGACAGGTGAGGGAGCACAGATCACGGCGGTGACAGGTGAGGGAGCACAGATCACGGGGGTGACAGGTGAGGGAGCACACATCACGGGGTGACAGGTGAGGGAGCACACATCACAGGGGTGACAGGTGAGGGAGCAAACATCACGGGGGTGACAGGTGAGGGAGCACAGATCACGGCGGTGACAGGTGAGGGAGCACAGATCACGGGGGTGACAGGTGAGGGAGCACAGATCACGGGGGTGACAGGTGAGGGTGCACAGATCACGGTGGTGACAGAGGAGGGAGCGCACATCACGGGGGTGACAGGGGAGGGAGCGCACATCACGGGGATGACAGGGGAGGGAGCGCACATCACGGGGGTGACAGGGGAGGGAGCGCACATCACGGGGGTGACAGGGGGGGAGCACACATCACGGGGGTGACAGAGGAGGGAGCACACATCACGGCGGTGACAGGTGTGGGAGCACACATCACGTCGGTGACAGGTGAGGGAGCACAGATCACGGGGGTGACAGGGGAGGGAGCACACATCACGGGGGTGACAGGGGAGGGAGCACACATCACGGCGGTGACAGGTGTGGGAGCACACATCACGGCGGTGACAGGTGTGGGAGCACACATCACGGCGGTGACAGGTGAGGGAGCACACATCACGGGGATGACAGGGGAGGGAGCACACATCACGGTGGTGACAGGTGTGGGAGCACACATCACGGGGGTGACAGGTGAGGGAGCACACATCACGGGGGTGACAGGGGAGGGAGCACACATCACGGCGGTGACAGGTGAGGGAGCACACATCACGGGGGTGACAGGGGAGGGAGCACAGATCACGGGGGTGACGGGAGGGGGCGGGTAGCTGACCACGGGGGTGAGAGATGGGGGGAGCGTACAGCACATCACGTAGGGGAGGGGGCGAGCAGCACATAACGTAGGGGAGGGGGCGAGCAGCACATCACGGAGGGGAGGGGCGGGCACCGATCATGAGGAGGAGGGGCCGGACAGCAGATCGGAGGGAGCGGTGGCACTATGACAGATGGAGGAGGACAGGGATCGCGCAGCACATCACGGAGGTGAGGGGGCGGGCACCGATCACGAGGGGTGAGGGGCCGGGCAGCAGATCGGGGGGAGCGGTGGCACTGTGGCAGATGGAGGGCGGCGGCAGCGGATCGGGAGGTGTGGGGGTGAGGGTGCGGCCAGCAGATACGAGGGGTGGGGGTGCGGGCAGGAGATCGGGGAGATAGGTGGCAGATCGTGGAGGGCAGCGGATCGGGAGGCTTTTCGACGGTTTCATACAGTGCAATGGCAGCGCGGCAACTTCCGGGTCCCATACTCCGGTCTCATAATAGCATGGGACCGGAGCTTGTCGCCCTGCCATTGCACTGTGTACACTCACTGTGCTGGCGTGCTGCAAGGACGACAAGTGAAGCTGATGGGGGCGGTCACCGGCAACAGGTCCACTGTGATTGGAGAAATCGGTCACAAGGCCAATCTTTCCAATCAGAGCTACTGGAGCTGGGGGAGGGTGATCCAGTGAGGTCACCCAGCTCCAGCCAATGGCCAGTGCTACAGCTGCACTGGCCAGGGCTGGATTTCAATGTTTCAGTCACTTTAAATGGTTGGAACATTACAGTGGCTGTGATTGGTTAAGCGGCGTTCTTCAGCCAATCACAGCCTCCGTAGGTCCGGGGAGGAGGCACCACCCCTCCTGAGGTCAGGAACAGGTCCCCTCCTCCCCGAATCTGCGGTTTATGTTAACATATTGCAGTCACCGGAGGCTCCGGTGCCGCGATTCCGCCATGACGGAAAGATCCGTCCTTGGTCGTTAAGGCCCAGGGCACAAGGACGGATCTTTCTGTCCATGGTCGTGAAGGGGTTAATAGTGCTGCTATCATAGGTATTGGATTTTCGGCCTCCAGAGCTTAGTAACTGTTCCAATAAAGGAGAGCGGAAAGAATTATTTCCTAATAATATTAGTTCCAGGTTAACCCAAGTTGGAGTATTTTTATTTTTTAATAACCAATTGTTGGTTTGTTTTAATAAATTTGAGTAATAATATGCTTGTATATTAGGAAGGCCATATCCTCCATTAATTTTATTTTTAATAATGTATTTTTGGCCACCCTTGCTTTACTATTATTCCAGACATATTTGTTGATCGATTTTTGCAATTTCACTAGGAATTCGTCTGGGATGATGATAGGTAGACATCTAATTGTATATAAAATTTTGGGTAGAATAAACATCTTAGCTACCAATATTCTACCAAGCCATGTCGTTTCGGTTTTGTTGTATGTTGCAAAGTCTTTTTCAATCTGAGTTGTGAGTTTATTCATGTTGAGGATTAAGGTGCTTTTAATATCTTTTGTGAAAGTAATACCTAAGTATTCAATAGCGTCTGTAACCCATTCATAATTAACATTATTTCTAAGATTTTCTTGTGCTGTTGGGATGAGGTTAAGAGCTAGCATTTTTGACTTTTTCTCATTAATTTTAAAGTTTGAAACAATGGAGAATTCTTTCAAAATGTTGTTGGTCTCCTTGATGGAGTTTAATGGGTCGCTAAGAGTCATAATTACACCGTCCGCAAAAAGACTTATTTTAAAGTTTTCTTTGCCTATGGAAATACCTTTAATTTTTTCATTTGACCTGATACATTCTGCCAAAGGTTCCATAATAAGGGCAAAAAGTAGCGGTGATAATGGACATCCCTGCCGAGTTCCATTGGTTATCATAAAAGATTTCGAAGAGTGGTTGTCTGATTTAATTGTGACTGAGGGGCAGGAATATAGCGCCATGATGGAGTTAATGGATGTGTTGTCAAAGCCAAATTTTTTCAGGGTGTTTTCCAAGAATTCCCACCCCACTCTATCAAATGCTTTCTCAGCGTCAAGTGATAAAAGTAGGGTGGGTGTTCTAGATTTTTTAGCGTATTCAAGAATGTTTAGTAATCTTCTAGTACCGTCTGATGGTTGTCTATTTTTAACAAATCCTAATTGGTCTTGATGGATCAATGATGAGAGAATTTCTTTTAATCTTTCGGCTAATATTTTTGAATAAATTTTTACATCTGTATTAATTAGAGAGATGGGTCTATAACTAGTCAATAATTCAGGGTCACTATTTGGTTTAGGGATGAGGGTTATATTTGCCTGGAGCATTTCTGCAGGGAATTCTCTGGTGGAAGCTGCGTGATTAAAAATTATACAGAGGTGAGGTACAAGTAATTGGGAAAAAGTCTTGTAAAAAACTTAGAAAACCCATCTGGCCCTGGGGACTTGTTTATTTTTAGGTTTTTAATTGTTTGTAAAATTTCGGAGTCGGTAAATGGACGATTTAAAATATTTAGTTGATGCTCATTTAGTTTAAGAAGATGGATTTTGTCCAAGAAGTTATTCATTTTGTTGAGGTTATCATTCTGGTCAGAAGGAGTGGAATTGAGGTTATATAGTTTTTTTAAATTACTCACAAATGCTTCTACGATGTCTTTTGGATGGGTATAATAATGGCCATCTGGGTGTTTTATCTTGTGTATCCTATTCCTAATTCTTTTTTGTTTAATTCTACGTGCCATATATTTAGTTGGTTTGTTAACTGATCTATAATGGTTTGTATTTAATATTCTCACATATTTATCATAGTCAGCCAGAAGTAAGTCTCTCAGTTGTATACGCAATTTTATAATGTTGACATGTATTTGTTGGCTGGGCTGGTGTAGTCTTTGCTGTTCTTTTTCTTTTTCTTTTATTTTTTCTTGTATTTTAGACAGATCTGAATTCCTTTGTTTTTTCAGTCTTGAAGAAATTTGAATCAATGCCTCTTTGTACCGCCTTGTTGGCATTCCAAACTGAAAAAGGATTCATAGTTTCTGAGGCGTTTTCGGAGAAATAATTTTTTAAAGATTTTTCAATTTCTTGTTGAAAGTTTGGGTGTTGGAAAATTGCTGGGTTATTTTTCCAGGTGAAATTTAATCTGTCTGGGGGGCCTACTTTAATTGTGCAGAATAAGGGAGAGTGGTCTGAGAAAGTTTTATCCTTAATTTCTATTTTAGTTAGTCTGGAGATTGAAAGGGATTCAGTTAAAAGTAAATCTATTCTAGAAAAGGTTTTGTGGGCTGATGAGTAGAAGGTATATTCCTTAGATGTGGTGTTAAGACATCTGAAGGTGTCCAACAGTTTATGAATTTGAAGCCATTTATATAATGATGGGTGATGTTGTCTTGGATTTGCTGTTGAGTCCATCTTAATATCAGGTATCAAGTTAAAATCGCCTATTAAAAAGAGATCTCCTTGTTTGTGCTTCTGAATTTTTTCCATTAGATTATTTAGGAAAGTAATCTGGCCACTGTTTGGGGCATATACATTTACGATAGTACATAGGTGGTCATTAATTTTACCAATAAGGATAAGGTACCGTCCTTCAGGGTCTTGTATTTCAGATATCAAGGAGAACCTAGTTGAGTTACTGATTATCGCAATAACTCCTGCTTTCTTTTTTTCATTAAGGGCTTTGAAAATATTAGTATAATTCTTATTTACAAATTTAGGGTGATTGTTTCTGGCCAATCTTGTTTCTTGAAGACAGATTATATTTGCTTTACAATTTTTGATTTCCTTCCAAATCATGAATCTTCTATTAGGGCTGTTCATACCTTTAACATTTAGTGATAGAATGTTTATGTCCATTTTGGGTTACAGTTGTTTTGGGGTTTAATTATATTTACATGTTATCCATTAAGTGTTGAAATGGGTTACCAAGGTTTTTAGCTGACCTAATATAAAAGATAAATTTCTGTATTGTATACCAATACTAGTACAATGCGAACGCTTAACAAAACTGCTACAGTTAATTTGTAAATATCTGTAAACAAACAGTAATTTTCTAAAGTATCTTACTTCAGATACTTTATTCAAAATTTAAGGGTTCTTAATTCTGTATCTTGTCGTTCAGTGTCTTTACCTATAAGATACTCAAATAACAGAAAAACAAGAAAAAAAATATTGTTCCAACAAAATAAATCTCTGGGAATTGCCTTTTGTCAGACACTTCCCTCTTGAGGCACTAGTCTATTGCTGTAAAGACTTTAATATAGTACTTTATCTCCAAGTACTAATTGTAGTTTTGTGAAAAATAAAAGGTTATATATAAAATGAAACAACAAATTATGTTACCGTGAGTCACTCATCATGTGAAAATTGGGAAAGACATGTATAACGTTTGCATTATAACCATAACATGAATAGATAAGCTTGTATTATATTTTTAAAGCACAAGATCTCTTGATGAGAAAATAACAGGCCCATCAAAATAAATCAAAGAATTTTTTCAGGGCCAAGTCTATGTTGGTCTACATCGTGGATCTGAGTGAGGGGCTTCTCGTTCCTCAAGGGAGCTGACAAAGCGGTGGTCATCTTCAGGAATTGTAATGGGTACTATTTTCCCTCTGAATGAGATCAATAATTTAGTGGGAAAGACCCATCTGTACTGGATTCCATTATCCTGGCAGAAGCTAGTGGTTAAATTGAAAGATTTGCGCATTGCCATGGTCTCTTTGGAGAGGTCAGTGAATACTCTTATTAGCTCAAAGGGCTTCGGGAGATTTTTCATTTTTCTTAATTTTTGCATAAACTCCTCCTTTATATGGTGTGAGATAGCGGGGCCATTGATACGTGACGGACGGTACGTATCTCCCAGAATGCGCACAGAAACATATTAGAGCCCTACATAGTGGTCAGTCCGGAAACCTCCAGGCCGGGTTATGCAGGTGGCTCATGTCCACAGTTCTCATTTAAAAGCTCTTTGTAAAGGCCTGGGTGGGGCAGAGCGTGTTGTGTAAGCTGCAGAGCAGGAAACTGAAGAGAGTTCAGGCCTGTGTGGAACTATAACACAGGTCTGTGGACCCCCGGGAATAGCAAAACGGAATATAGTAAGACCGTCTCCTACGGCAAGCCGTGCCTGTGTGACGGGGAACCATATGGACTGTGAGTACCCGGCTGTGTTCCGGATGACTTTTCCTGTACAGCAACGACAATAAAACTGTTTGGATCAGACTGTTTTGGGTCACTGCCTCATTGTCGTCCTGGGGTACCCCCACCCCGCTACATTATGTTGGAGAATGCGGGCATCGATCCCGCTACCTCTCACACCCCAGAACTCCTACTTCGACCTCAGCTGGGAGGATGCCCTGGACTACAAGAAATTGAAAGGTGAGATCCTTGCACATCTGGGGGTCAATACCTACGTGAGGGCTCAGCGAGTGTTTTCATGGGCCTATGTGGAGACCTGTCCAGCCAGGTCTCAGGCATATGACTTACTACAACTGGTTAAAAAGTGGTTACAGCCGGAGGTGTTGTCTCCAGCCCAGATGGTGGAAAGGGTGGTGGTCGACCGGTTGGTGTGGACTTTGCCAGTCACTATTCAACGTTGGGTGGGGCAAGGAGACCCGGGTAACCTGGACCAGGTGGTGAGTTTAGTTGAGCGATATACCGCCACACAGGACTTTATACGAGACTCTGCCACAGTGCGTCAAGCCCGGCGGCCACAGGACCCTGGCCGAGAGACACGTACGGCACTGGTGAACAACAAAAACAAAGCCCATATTGAGGGGGCAACCCACACTGAGAGCGGCAAAAGACTAGTTCCCCCAGGAATAGTAATAAAAACTGGTGGGGCCACCGCTATGAAGTGCTGGAGATGTCAAGGGCCCGGCCATATCGCCGCTTATTGCCCGTTGATTACGGAGTCCATGGATTGTGGGTACACCCGCCGAATGTCTATGTATGCTAATACGGTGTATGCTGCACGCCCTATTCTTGAACCTCCTCTATGTCATGTGTATGTAAATGGACATCGGGCAGAGGCCCTTTTGGACTCAGGCAGTATAGTGACCCTCGTTCATGGGTCGCTGATCTCGGGGTCGGAGTCCACGGAGAGGGAGGTTGGGATTGTGTGTATACATGGTGAACTCCGCAAATATCCAACAGCAGAGGTATGCCTCTCCACTTCGTGCGGGGACGTGACGCATGTGGTAGGAGTGGTGAAAACCCTACCATATGGGGTAGTAATGGGAAGGGATTTTCCGTTGTTTTGGTACCTGGGGGATAGAAATAATACCTTTTCCAAAGCAAAAATAAATCTGGGTGTGGAGCCCGATGATCCCGAGTCGGTGATACCTGCTGTAGGGATCGCCGACCTTGGGACAGGGGGAGACCCTGACAGGGGTCCACTAGAGGTGTTGGCAGGGGAAAGTGAAGAGACTGTAGCGATCCCGGAGCTGGAAACATCCCGGGAGGACTTCAGGATGGCCCTGCTAAGGGATCCTACTCTCTCCCAGGCGTGGGAGAATGTAAAAGAGGTGAATGGGGTGGCCCAACAACCAGGGGCAGAAGTTGTCTTTCCCCGCATGGCGGTTTATAATGATTTACTCTACTGAATAGACAAAAGCAGGGAAGAGATAGTAGAACAACTGGTCGTGCCACAAACCCATCGTCAGGCAGTGCTTAACATGGCTCACACACACCCCCTGGGGGGACACTTAGGGGCTACCAAGACACAAGAGCGTATTTTACGGAGGTTCTTTTGGCCAGGAGTGTACGCAGATGTACGGAAATTCTGTGAATCCTGCCCGGACTGCCAACTGACCTCGCCCATTGCGAGTTTCCGGAGTCCATTGGTGCCTCTTCCAATTATAGAGGAACCTTTTGAACGGATCGCAATGGATCTGGTAGGGCCCCTGGTAAAATCCGCACGCGGTCACCAACACATATTGGTGGTTGTGGATTACGCCACACGCTATCCAGAGGCCATTCCGCTGCGCCATACCTCCGCGAAGCTTATTGCTCGGGAGTTATTTGCCATATTTTGTCGTCTTGGGTTACCAAAGGAGATCCTTACTGACCAGGGGACCCTGTTTATGTCCAAGGTGACAAAAGAATTATGTAAACTGTTGAAAATAAAGCACCTGCGCACATCGGTGTACCATCCGCAAACCGATGGGCTGGTCGAGCGGTGCAACAAAACCCTTAAGTCCATGCTTAAAAAAGTGGTTGCCAAGGACTGGGACATGCTGTTGCCCTATCTTATGTTTGCGCTCCGAGAGGTGCCGCAGGCATCCACGGGTTTTTCGCCATTCGAGTTGCTTTATGGCAGACACCCTAGGGGCTTGCTGGACGTAGCCAAGGAAACATGGGAACAGGAGCCCACCCCATATAAAAGTGTGATTGAACATGTGGCTCTAATGCAAGACCGCATCGCAGCGGTTTTGCCTATTGTAAAAGAACATCTAACGAGGGCACAAGGGGCGCAAAGGCGCACTTATAACACACGAGCCACCATCAGATCTTTTGATGTAGGGGATCGGGTCTTGGTTTTGGTGCCCACGGCCGAGAGTAAACTGTTGGCCAAATGGCAGGGGCCGTGTGAGGTTCGGGAAAAGGTGGGGGAGGTGAACTACCGAATATACCAGCCGGGGAGGAGGAAGCCGGAACAACTGTATCATATTAACTTGCTTAAAGCCTGGAAAGACCGTGACTGTATGGTGACGGGAGTAACACCGGTGGGTCCTGGAGGGAACCTGTAGTGCCACCCATCCTGGGAACAGAAGGGAGTGTACACTTAGGCGACACCCTCACTAAACTGCAGCGTCGGGAGGTTCGGAAGTTGGTACAGCAGAACTCGGATGTGTTTTCCGAGATACCCGGCCGTACTTCGGTTATCCAACATGACATTGTCACCGAGCCTCGGGTAAAGGTGCGTATTAAACCGTACCGAGTGCCTGAGGCCCGGAGACAAGCCATTGCAGCAGAGGTGAAACAGATGGTTACCCTAGGGGTGATCGAGGAATCAAAGAGTGACTGGGCTAGTCCCATTGTGCTGATTCCAAAACCCGACGGATCGCTACGTTTCTGCAATGACTTCCGGAGATTGAATGAGGTTTCCAAGTTTGACCTTTACCCTATGCCCCGGGTGGACGAACTTATTGAACGGTTGGGAAAGGCTCAATATTTCACGACGCTTGACCTTACCAAAGGCTATTGGCAGGTGCCGCTGACAGAGTCAGCCAAGGAAAAAACGGCCTTTATTACACCAGAGGGGCTCTATCACTATGTTGTCTTGCCTTTTGGTTTACATGGAGCCCCGGCTACTTTCCAAAGACTGATGGACATAGTGTTGGAACCCCATCAGAAGTACGCATCCGCCTATCTAGACGACATAATTACACACAACCATGGATGTCAATGGACACCCACATATACGAGTGACACGAAAGACAGTAAAAAAGACACCTTTATTAATATTGATTAAAAAAGTTTAAAACAGACAAAAGGTACCGTAAACAGAGAGGGACACAGTCAGGAAAAGTTACCAAAGATTAATGGTTTTTCAGGTGACCAAAATTATACACCTGCACCGGCATACCTGTTAGACTAATTGCAATATCCTGCGCTGCTCATTGGTTATAATGAATCACTACTGAATTGCTGTGCAGATGGAATTCCACCAACCTGCAGAGCATATGTGTGAATATTGATCAACAACCATGTGCAGAACACAGAGTGCAGCAATAAAGTATTCCACCTGCAGTGAAGATCCACTTACTGCCCCTCACCCATCCAGATCCACACATTGTCCGTGCATGGCATATATATGAATCATGCCAATATCAGTCACACCCCTAAGTGGGGCAACCTTCCAAGTTGGAACTGTCTATGCGATATAACGTTCACCAAAACAAGTAAGGTGAACAAAAATACAGCTTAATAAAGCATAATACATGCCAGGCACAAGCAACTGAGTAGATACCAAGGGGGGAAGGGGGAGTGGTAATGCAGGCAGACTTAAACAGGCAACACGGTAAATAACAGGTACATTGAAAATGGAAATAACAAATTACATCACCTGAAAATATCCTGCCGCGGCCCTCACACTCCGACACGTGTTTCGCAGTTGCTTTAGGACATGAGGTTGGTAACTATCTAGACGACATCATCATCTTCAGTTCCGATTGGCAGACCCACTTGTCCCAGGTCCAGGCCGTCGTTAACTCCCTGCGGGCGGCAGGGTTGACTGCAAACCCAAAGAAATGTGCAATCGGTCAGGAGGAAGCCCGCTATTTGGGGTACGTGATTGGCCGCGGGGTGATCAAACCTCAAGTAAATAAAATAGAGGCCATCCAAAAGTGGCCCAGACCAGTGTCCACTAAACAGGTGAGAGCGTTCCTCGGCATTGTCGGGTATTACCGGCGGTTTATACCGGACTTTGCTGGGAGAACAGCAGCTTTGACCGATCTGCTGAAGGGGAAAAAGGCGGCTATGGTACGCTGGACCCCTCAGGCTGAGGAAGCGTTTCAGTCCATGAAGACTGCCTTGTGTGGTCAACCTGTCCTCATTAGCCCCGATTTCGGTAACACCTTCCTGGTACAAACAGATGCCTCCGAGGTGGGTCTGGGTGCCGTACTCTCGCAAGAGGTGAACGGAACTGAGAATCTGGTTACCTATTTGAGCCGGAAACTGCCCCGGCAGAAAAGAATTATAGCGTAGTGGAGAAGGAGTGCTTGGCTATTAAATGGGCCTTGGAGTCCCTGCGCTATTATTTGCTCGGGCGACAGTTTCGGTTGGTAACGGACCACGCGCCCCTCGTCTGGATGAGAAATGCGAAGGAACGGAATGCCCAGGTCACCCGCTGGTTCCTGTCCCTTCAGAATTTCAGTTTTACGGTAGAACATCGGGCCGGTTCGTCCCAGGGCAATGCCGATGCCGTGTCTCGGGCGGCCTGTTTGGGTGCGTCCGTTCATCCCCTCGGGTTTGAACGGAGGGGGGGGGTATGTGAGATAGCGGGGCCATTGATATGTGACGGACGGTACGTATCTCCCAGAATGCGCACAGAAACATATTAGAGCCCTACATAGTAGTCAGTCCGGAAACCTCCAGGCCGGGTTATGCAGGTGGCTCATGTCCACAGTTCTCATTTAAAAGCTCTTTGTAAAGGCCTGGGTGGGGCAGAGCGTGTTGTGTAAGCTGCAGAGCAGGAAACTGAAGAGAGTTCAGGCCTGTGTGGAACTATAACACAGGTCTGTGGACCCCCGGGAATAGCAAAACGGAATATAGTAAGACCGTCTCCTACGGCAAGCCGTGCCTGTGTGACGGGGAACCATATGGACTGTGAGTACCCGGCTGTGTTCCGGATGACTTTTCCTGTACAGCAAGGACAATAAAACTGTTTGGATCAGACTGTTTTGGGTCACTGCCTCATTGTCGTCCTGGGGGACCCCCACCCCGCTACAATGGAAAAAATGGATTCTTGCTATGGTATCCCTTGGAGTTTCCTCGGAAATATGTCTGGGTCTCGGGAGTCTGTGTATTCTGTCGATAATAAGTTCTAATTCTTTAACAGAAGGTAATACAGCACATATGATGCTTTTCAAGAATTCGGAAAGTCCTTTCGGGGGTACGGATTCTGGGATGCCTCTTATCTTGACATTGTTTCTACGATTTCGATCTTCCATATCCGCAATCTTGGCTCTTAATTGGCGGATTTCGTTCTTCATTGTTGCTTGCTCCAAGTCTACTGATTGGCTGTTATCCTCAATTTTTTTTATTCTATCTTCATGCTCTGAGAACCTGTTGTTGTTAGAGTCAATGCTGGCTTGCAAAAGCTTGTTTTGATTCTGAAACAGAATATTACATTTTTCGAACATTGTTGCCATTGCGCTTTTCACAAAATTTTCATAGGCGTTTTTATCAGACGAAGCGATATCCTCAAAGTTGATGACATGATTTATTGTATTGCCATTATTATCGTCTGAATGTTCCATTCTAATCTTGTTTTTTGCTGGACTCTGTGTTGGGGATGACTCCGAATCTGATTTATATTCGCCATCCGAATGGGGGTTAGCTATCCTTGATCTGTCCGAATCGGGTTCCTTTCTTTTTTGAGTTTGGTATGTGATGTCCATTGTGCTATCTTCTAAATCTCTTTAGAGCAGGATAATCACTGTCTGTATAGGGAGAAACTGAGACGGCCTTGATATGTTGAGACACATTGGGAGAGCTAATGCTTCTTGCAGTGTCATGGAGTTGAGTGACTAGTGATACCAGTTTTATCTCCTTTTGTGGTGCAGATTTGCTGCTTGATTGTGCAGATGGTTTCAGTGGGGATTTAGTAGTGTTCTATTTGGTTTGTTGTGTACTTCTTTCCATTTTGCTATTTGTAGTTGGAGTTGGTTTTGACATTTTGTGCTGGTGTAATTACAGTTATAGTATTTGACTACTGTTAGCAATGTTTATTTTAGTCTTGACGGTTCAGTAGCTGAGACCTCTGATTAACTTCAACCTTATGGGAATATGCAGAAATGTCTGTTATTTGTTAATCTTACAAGGAATATGCACTTGTCAGGGCTTTGTTGTTGAATAGGCTATAGACAAGCTGTTTAGGGATCCTGCAGCTCTCCTTGGGTAGTTGTTTTTAACTGAAGTCTGTTATTGATCTTTGTTTATGCTGGTTTGCTGATGCTCACAAATAGTTGGCAGCAAGACCTTTGTCACAGTAGGGTATTATACAGTGAGTTGCAGGCTGAATGCTGCACAGGGTTGTTTTGCAGTACAATAAGTTTTAAAAGCAGTTGTATAGTTTATTATATAGGAGAATCTCCTATTTACAGGGTGATATAAAGTCAGGGCCGCCCTACCTTCACCACTTAAGCTGGTGTCACACACAGCGACAACGACAACGACGTCGCTGCTACGTCACCATTTTCTGTGACGTTGCAGCGACGTCCCGTCGCTGTCGCTGTGTGTGACATCCAGCAACGACCTGGCCCCTGCTGTGAGGTCGCCGGTCGTTGCTGAATGTCCAGCTTCATTTTTTGGTCGTCACTCTCCCGCTGTGACACACACATCGCTGTGTGTGACAGCGAGAGAGCGACGAAATGAAGCGAGCAGGAGCCGGCGTCTGGCAGCTGCGGTAAGCTGTAACCAGCGTAAACATCGGGTAACCAAGGGAAGACCTTTCCCTGGTTACCCGATATTTACCTTCGTTACCAGCCTCCGCTCTTGCTGCCAGTGCCGGCTCCTGCTCTGTGCACATGTGGCTGCAGTACACATCAGGTAATTAACCCGATGTATACTGTAGCAAGGAGAGCAAGGAGCCAGCGCTAAGCAGTGCGCGCGGCTCCCTGCTCTCTGCACTGTGACATGTAGCTGCAGCACACATCGGGTTAATTAACCCGATGTGTACTGTACCTAGGAGAGCAAGGAGCCAGCGCTAAGCGCGACTCCCTGCTCTCTGCACATGTAGCACAGCGACGTTATGATCGCTGCTGCTTCTGCTGTGTTTGGCAGCTAAGCAGCGATCATAACAGCGACTTACAAGGTCGCTGTTACGTCACCGAAAATGGTGATGTAACAGCGACGTCGTTGTCGCTGTCGCTTAGTGTGAACCCAGCTTTAGTGGCTTGTTGATTTATTTGTTAATCCCTTTCAAAGATAAAGTTCAGCTCCAGCAAGAATAAAGCTGGGTTTACACACTGCAACATCGCAAAGGACATCGCTGTAACGTCACCAGTTTTGTGACGTAACAGCGACCTCCCTAAGTCTCTGTTGAGTCGCTGGTGAGCTGTCAAACAGGCAAACCTGGCCAACAAGGCAACAGCGATCCGGACCTGCAGAGCGACCTAGCTGGTTGTTGGGGACGTTGATAAGCAGCTTTTTGAAAGGGAAGTTGCTAACAAAGTCGCTGCAAAGTCTTTCACACACTGAAACTTTCTAGCGATGCATGCTGCACAGCGGGAAACAAAGGACCTAGGAATGGTCCTGAATGATTTGTAGCGATCAGCAACTTCACAGCAGGGGCCAGGTCGCTGATGTGTTTCACACACTGCAACATCGCAAACGACATCGCTATTGCGTCACAAAACCGGTGACGTTACAGCGATGTCGTTTGAGATGTTGCAGTGTGTAAACCCAGCTTAAGCAACTTCACCACAGGGGTTAATTAGCATATGCAATGCTGCAGAGATTCTGGCCCTTGCAGTTTGAGAGAAGTGGTGGAGGGGGAGAAATGGAGCTGCGGGGAAAAGGCTCCTGCTCAGCCCAGTTATGTCTCCCACTGTGTTAACAGTTATATCCCCTGAATCAGGCCTAGTGTGATAAATTGTGCCCCCCTGGCCCAGGTTTATATGCACTCACCAGTGCTTGTTCTGTGTCCACTGTTCCTCGGGCCTTCTGTGCTGTGATAGTGCCTGCTATATTCTGTGATATCTCAGGCTAGGAGAGCCCGATTTAGATAATTTTGGTACCGAAATGATCCAGAGAAAGTCCTCTTGTGCACTGTGTTGTTCAATAAATGCTAAGGTCCATCCAAGTTGCTGTATTTTGTAGCTTTGTTGAGTGAAACACAGAGCAGAGTATTTTCACTTCCTCATCACTCTGCAGCCGGCCACGCCCATTAATCAATATGGCGTTCTTTTATCATCTGCCAAAGTTACACAAAAATCCAGTTAACCCCCCCAGGGCGCCCTATTATTTCGGGCATTAACTCACTCACAGCCAATTTGGCCGCATATGTTGACCAAATAATGCAACCGCATGTATTAAGTCTCAAAAGCCACCTCAGAGACTCCTCTCACCTGATAGATATTATCAATGACATTCCATGGAAACATCCTTACCTTTTTGTAAGTATTGATGTATCTGCATTGTACTCTAATATTGCACATGATTTGGGTCTATTTAGTCTTTGGTATTTCCTCAAAAGAGACCTCAGAATCCCTGCCTTACAAAAAGAATTTCTCGTTGAAGCAATGAGTTTCATTCTACATAATAATTTTTTTTTACCTTCTCAGATAAGCTGTACCATCAACGCCTCGGTACAGCAATGGGATCTAAAGCAGCATGTTCTTATGCTAATTTATTTATGGGTCTCTTTGAAACTCTCCATATATTAGATGGCCATTATGTTAACATTATAATCGTTTATAGAAGATTTATAGACGATTTGTTTTTAATTTGGGATAATGAACATGGCAATATAGAATCCTTCCTTGGTTCACTCAAAAATAACACTTGGGGTCTTGAATTCACACCCAACCATTGACAATAAGACCATTCACTTTCTTGATTTAACTATCTATCATAAGGATAATAGAATTTTTACCAAAACGTATTTTAAACAAGAAGATGCCAACAGCTACATTAATTATAAGAGTGAACATTATAGGATATGGCTGCAGAACATTCCTATCAATCAATATAAAAGAATAAGGAGAAACTGTACGACAAAGGAAGATTTTAAAACACAGGTAGACATCCTAAGAGACCGTTTCCAAGAAAAAGAATACCCTAAAGCCTTGGTTAAAAAAGCTTACAACGCAACTAGGATTTTTGAACAAAAAGAGCTATTAATCTCCAAAAAATCCCTGCAGTCAGAGAGCAAGATGGATGATTTTAACCACTTGGAAAACATCTTTTCCCTCAATTTTTTTAACCACTTTTAGTAGTGATAATTTCAGGATTAGAAATATATTCGATAAACATTGTGATGTACTTTTAAACTACCCTATTTTGAAGTACATTTTGCCCACTCATCCTGGCATTACTTTTAGGAGAGCCCCTACTATTAAAAATATATTAGCTCCCAGCAGATTAAGAGAGCTTCAGGTAACTAAAACCCTGACCTCTTTGATTGGATCTTTTAGATGTAACACTAAAAACGGTTTATGCTATAAGAGCATATGCCACAAAAGGACATGTTTTTGTTCCCATAAAAAGTCTGAAAATTTCCCTATAAGAGACCACCTAACATGCCTTTCAGAGCATGTTATTTACTTAGTTGACTGTATTTGTGCCAAACAATATGTAGGAAAGACCTGCTTTGCACAACAGACTAAATTTGCATAGGCATAATGTAAAAATTCTGTATATGTTACATGGCCTTTCCAAGCACTGTGCCCTGTTTCACAACAAAACAATGTCTTTCAAAATTACTCCCATAGAGCATATTCCAAAAACCATAGAAAAGAGTCAATGACACTACCTTGATGCAAAAAACAGTATATAAATTTTATTAAACACTTATATAAACAAGCGCAATTAAAAGGTTCAAGACGTGCTGGTAAGGATACAAAAAATGGTGGAACATGTACCACACTGCTGGCTATATATATAGTAGGCAAATCAGCCTATGGCTGGGAAATCCGTATCATAAGTGGTAACATTAAAGGAGGCACTCAGTGGTTACCCTTTAGAGTACATAAAGTGCAGCATAATGCAGGGATGTAATTAATGCTAGGCAGAGGGCCAGTAAAAAGTGTCTATTATGCAGAGCCTATCGCTCCAGAATGAAAAAGGGGGGGAACTCAATTCCACTGCTGCTCGTACCGGTAACCAACAGAGGCATAAGTTTATAAAGGGTTAAGAAGGACACATACCCATAATAGCCAAGTCAGCAAGATAGAGGTGCAGCTCCACAGACCCCAACGCGTTTCGCGAGGGCTTCTTCACAAGAGGGTCGCAAGACTTTGTGAAGAAGCCCTCGCGAAACGCGTGGAGCTGCACCTCACTTATGCCTCTGTTGGTTACCGGTACGGGCAGCAGTGGAATTGAGTTCCCCCCCCCCTTTTTTCATTCTGGAGCGATATGCTCTGCATAATAGGCACTTTTTACTGGCCCTCTGCCTAGCATTAATTACATCCCTGCATTATGCTGCACTTTATGTACTCTATAGGGTAACCACTGAGTGCCTCCTTTAATGTTACCACTTATGACACGGATTTCCCAGCCATAGGCTGATTTGCCTACTATATATATAGCCAGCAGTGTGGTACATGTTCCACCATTTTTTGTATCCTTACCAGCACGTCTTGAACTTTTTAATTGCACTTGTTTATATAAGTGTTTAATAAAATTTATATACTGTTTTTTGCATCAAGGTAGTGTCATTGACTCTTTTCTATGGTTTTTTGAACATGTTTATGGAGTCTCTACCAGGGATTACGTATCCTTTTTGTCCTGTATTGGGGTTATGGTGATCAGTTGTGACCACCAAAAATTTCCCCCACATGGTCTTGTTCAGATGTTGCTTATATTCATAGAGCATATTCCGCCTAATATACCAAATAGGTTGGAAATGCTAAGTAAAAAAGAGACTTTTTGGATTCATAAACTTGACACCTTAAAACCTGCGGGTTTGAATGAAATAACTGATCTCTTCTAGTAACTTGTGGTGTTTTTTTTAAAGGATTGTTCTTTTAATCATTATCCCATACATTTGTACTTTTATATTAACTGAAGAGTTTTTTATTTCCCCTTTTTACCCTTTCAGATATATATATATATATATATATATATATATATATATATATATATATATATATATATATATATATATATATATATATAGTCATATGAAAACATTTGGGCACCCCTATTAATGTTAACCTTTTTTCTTTATAACAATTTGGGTTTTTGCAACAGCTATTTCAGTTTCATATATCTAATAACTGATGGACTGAGTAATATTTCTGGATTTAAATGAGGTTTATCGTACTAACAGAAAATGTGCAATCCGCATTTAAACAAAATTTGATCGGTGCAAAAGTATGGGCACCTCAACATAAAAGTAACATTAATATTTTGTAGATCCTCCATTTGCAAAAATAACAGCCTCTAGTCACTTCCTGTAGCTTTTAATGAGTTCCTGGATACTGGATGAAGGTATATTTGACCATTCCTGTTTACAAAACAATTCCAGTTCAGTTAAGTTTGATGGTCGCCGAGCCTGGACAGCACGCTTCAAATCATCCCACAGATTTTCAATGATATTCAGGTCTGGGGACTGGGATGGTCATTCCAGAACATTGTAATTGTTCCTCTGCATGAATGCCTGAGTAGATTTGGAGCGGTGTTTTGGATCATTGTCTTGCTGAAATATCCATCCCCTGCGTAACTTCAACTTCGTCACTGATTCTTGCACATTATTGTCAAGAATCTGCTGATACTGAGTTGAATCCATGCGACCCTCAACTTTAACAAGATTCCCGGTGCCGGCATTTGCCACACAGCCCCAAAGCATGATGGAACCTCCACCAAATTTTACTGTGGGTAGCAAGTGCTTTTCTTGGAATGTCGTGTTTTTTTGCCTCCATGCATAACGCCTTTTTGTATGACCAAACAACTCTATCTTTGTTTCATCAGTCCACAGGAGCTTCTTCCAAATGTAACTGGCTTGTCCAAATGTGCTTTTGCATACCTCAGGTGACTCTGTTTGTGGCGTGCTTGCAGAAACGGCTTCTTTCGCATCACTCTCCAATACAGCTTCTCCTTGTGCAACGTGCGCTGTATTGTTGACTGATGCACATTGACACCATCTGCAGCAAGATGATGCTGCAGGTCTTTGGAGGTGGTCTGTGGATTGTCCTTGACTGTTGTCACCATTCTTCTTTGCCTTTCTGATATTTTTCTTGGCCTGCTACTTCTGGGCTTAACAAGAACTGTACCTGTGTTCTTCCATTTCCTTACTATGTTCCTCACAGTGGAAACTGACAGTTTAAATCTCTGAGACAACTTTTTGTATCCTTCCCCTGAACAACTATGTTGAATAATCTTTGTTTTCAGATCATTTGAGAGTTGTTTTGAGGAGCCCATGATGCCACTCTTCATAGGAGATTCAAATAGGAGAACTACTTGCAAGTGGCCACCTTAAATACTTTTTCTCATGATTGGATACACGTGCCTATGACGTTCAAAGCTCAATGAGGTTACAAAACCAATTTAGTGCTTTAGTAAGTCAGTAAAAAGTAGTTAGGAGTGTTCAAATCAAGAAATTGATAAGGGTGCCCATATTTTTGCACCGGTCAAATTTTGTTTAAATGCAGATTGGACATTTTCTGTTAGTATAATAAACCTCATTTCAATCCAGAAATATTACTCAGCCCATCATTTATTAGATATATTAAACTGAAAAAGCTGTTGCAAAAATTTAGCAGGTTTGATAAGATGCAAATAAGTTAGAGCCTGCAAACTTCAAACAAGAGCAGGATTTATTAACAGATGCATAAATCTTGCAAACCAACAAGTTATGTTGCTCAGTTAAATTTTAATAAATTTTCAACATAAAAGTGTGGGTCAATTATTATTCAACCCCTAGGTTTAATATTTTGTGGAATAACCCTTGTTTGCAATTACAGCTAATAATCGTCTTTTATAAGACCTGATCAGGCCGGCACAGGTCTCTGGAGTTATCTTGGCTCACTCCTCCATGCAGATCTTCTCCAAGTTATCTAGGTTCTTTGGGTGTCTCATGTGGACTTTAATCTTGAGCTCCTTCCACAAGTTTTCAATTGGGTTAAGTCAGGAGACTGACTAAGCCACTACAACACCTTGATTTTTTCCCTCTTGAACCAGGCCTTGGTTTTCTTGGCTGTGTGCTTTGGGTCATTGTCTTGTTGGAAGATGAAATGACGACCCATCTTAAGATCCTTGATGGAGGAGCGGAGGTTCTTGGCCAAATTCTCCAGGTAGGCAGTGCTATCCATCTTCCCATGGATGCGGACCAGATGGCCAGGCCCCTTGGCTGAGAAACAGCCCCACAGCATGATGCTGCCACCACCATGCTTGACTGTAGGGTTGGTATTCTTGGGGTCGTATGCAGTGCCATCCAGTCTCCAAACGTCACGTGTGTGGTTGGCACCAAAGATCTCGATCTTGGTCTCATCAGACCAGAGAACCTTGAACCAGTCTGTCTCAGAGTCCTCCAAGTGATCATGAGCAAACTGTAGACGAGCCTTGACATGACGCTTTGAAATTAAAGGTTCCTTTTTTTCACGTCTGGAACGGAGACCACTGCGGTGGAGTACGTTACTTATGGTATTGACTGAAACCAATGTCCCCACTGCCATGAGATCTTCCCGGAGCTCCTTCCTTGTTGTCCTTAGGTTAGCCTTGACTCTTCGGACAAGCCTGGCCTCGGCACGGGTGGAAACTTTCAAAGGCTGTCCAGGCCGTGGAAGGCTAACAGTAGTTCCATAAGCCTTCCACTTCCGGATGACGCTCCCAACAGTGGAGACAGGTAGGCCCAACTCCTTGGAAAGGGTTTTGTACCCCTTGCCAGCCTTGTGACCCTCCACGATGATGGCCTTGGAATGCTCCTTTGTCTTTCCCATGTTGACCAAGTATGAGTGCTGTTCACAAGTTTGGGGAGGGTCTTAATTAGTCAGAAAAGGCTGGAAAAAGAGATAATTAATCCAAACATGTGAAGCTCATTGTTCTTTGTGCCTGAAATACTTCTTAATACTTTAGGGGAACCAAACAGAATTCTTGTGGTTTGAGGGGTTGAATAATAAATGACCCTCTGAATAAACTTTTCACAATTTAAAAAAAAAAATAAAAAAAGAAATAACATTCTTTTTTGCTGAAGTGCATTTCACACTTCCAGGCTGATCTACAGTCCAAATGTCACAATGCCAAGTTAACTCCGAATGTGTAAACCTGCTAAATCTGCAGGGGGTTGAATACTACTTGTAGGCACTGTATATATATGCAGTTATACTTATCATTTTTCTATTTATTTATATACATATATATGTGTATATATACGTATTTTTCATTATAAATTAGTGTCATATTTTAAATATATTGGTATAATTTTTCTCTTTGATAGTAACAGTGTATTAGGTTTATCAATTGTCTCCATTCTTCAGCGCATTTCATTTTAAATGTCCTTTGTAATACCCTTTTAGATATCTATTTATGATTCTCTTCATATACTTTATTAATTTATAATTTCTTAAGTTGTAGTATTATATTATATATATTTTTATCATATATATTTTTTCTTTCTATTATATATTTTTTTTTTCGTTATAATTTAATTTGGGTCCCCTCTAGTCTCTGCTCTCTTTCTCCCAAGCTTTATACCCACACGGAATGTTTTTTTTTCCCCTCTATTCCAGCCAATGTATTTTTTCCCACATTTCTACAGGTCTTTTTTTTCCTCTCTTGCATCGTGAACTCATTTCACCCCGTCCTAGGATGTTTCCTTCTTACATTTTAGCCTCACGCGCAATTTGTTTTTTTCCCACGCTATGAACTCATCTCACCCCTTCCAGTAGGTTTCTTTTGCAGCGGAGTTTTTTCACGCATGCGTAGTGCTCACACTGATGAACTCTTTTCACCTCTATTACCACACAGGTTGATTTTCTCCTCATCTCTTTATCGCAGTACCTTCACTTTTATTTATCTCAGGACCCAGCAATTTTTGCGTGTTCCCTTCCTCCCAGGATTAGTATTCATTGTTACACTAACATTCAGCACAACAGTATAAGGATTTTTCATATATCACATTTATATTTTTTATGTAATATCACATGTTTCCTATGTAATATTCTCCTTTTTATTTTTCATTTTTATTTTTCATTTTTTAGTCTTCATTAAATAAATAATGAACACAAATAATCTTTTTATATATGAAAAATTCATTCTCACCCTATAAACCCCCTATCCCTTTTTTTTACTACCCATTTTCCTTATAACCAAATGTTTCTAGCACTAGTGATTTTAATACCCCTTAGAATATATCTTATCCTTGATTTCGAATAATATAATAATTTTTTTTTTGCAAATAATACATTTGTTGTTCTGCCACTATAAATAAAGATACAGTTAGGTCCAGAAATATTTGGACAGTGACACAATTTTCGCGAGTTGGGCTCTGCATGCCACCACATTGGATTTGAAATGAAACCTCTACAACAGAATTCAAGTGCAGATTGTAACATTTAATTTGAAGGTTTGAACAAAAATATCTGATAGAAATTGTAGGAATTGTACACATTTCTTTACAAACACTCCACATTTTAGGAGGTCAAAAGTAATTGGACAAATAAACCAAACCCAAACAAAATATTTTTATTTTCAATATTTTGTTGCGAATCCTTTGGAGGCAATCACTGCCTTAAGTCTGGAACCCATGGACATCACCAAACGCTGGGTTTCCTCCTTCTTAATGCTTTGCCAGGCCTTTACAGCTGCAGCCTTCAGGTCTTGCTTGTTTGTGGGTCTTTCCGTCTTAAGTCTGGATTTGAGCAAGTGAAATGCATGCTCAATTGGGTTAAGATCTGGTGATTGACTTGGTCATTGCAGAATGTTCCACTTTTTAGCACTCATGAACTCCTGGGTAGCTTTGGCTGTATGCTTGGGGTCATTGTCCATCTGTACTATGAAGCGCCGTCCGATCAACTTTGCAGCATTTGGCTGAATCTGGGCTGAAAGTATATCCCGGTACACTTCAGAATTCATCCGGCTACTCTTGTCTGCTGTTATGTCATCAATAAACACAAGTGACCCAGTGCCATTGAAAGCCATGCATGCCCATGCCATCACGTTGCCTCCACCATGTTTTACAGAGGATGTGGTGTGCCTTGGATCATGTGCCATTCCCTTTCTTCTCCAAACTTTTTTCTTCCCATCATTCTGGTACAGGTTGATCTTGGTCTCATCTGTCCATAGAATACTTTTCCAGAACTGAGCTGGCTTCATGAGGTGTTTTTCAGCAAATTTAACTCTGGCCTGTCTATTTTTGGAATTGATGAATGGTTTGCATCTAGATGTGAACCCTTTGTATTTACTTTCATGGAGTCTTCTCTTTACTGTTGACTTAGAGACAGATACACCTACTTCACTGAGAGTGTTCTGCACTTCAGTTGATGTTGTGAATGGGTTCTTCTTCACCAAAGAAAGTATGCGGCGATCATCCACCACTGTTGTCATCCGTGGACGCCCAGGCCTTTTTGAGTTCCCAAGCTCACCAGTCAATTCCTTTTTTCTCAGAATGTACCCGACTGTTGATTTTGCTACTCCAAGCATGTCTGCTATCTCTCTGATGGATTTTTTTCTTTTTTTTCAGCCTCAGGATGTTCTGCTTCACCTTAATTGAGAGTTCCTTAGACCGCATGTTGTCTGGTCACAGCAACAGCTTCCAAATGCAAAACCACACACCTGTAATCAACCCCAGACCTTTTAACTACTTCATTGATTACAGGTTAACGAGGGAGACGCCTTCAGAGTTAATTGCAGCCCTTAGAGTCCCTTGTCCAATTACTTTTGGTCCCTTTAAGAAGAGGAGGCTATGCATTACAGAGCTATGATTCCTAAACCCTTTCTCCGATTTGGATGTGAAAACTCTCATATTGCAGCTGGGAGTGTGCACTTTCAGCCCATATTATATATATAATTGTATTTCTGAACATGTTTTTGTAAACAGCTAAAATAACAAAACTTGTGTCACTGTCCAAATATTTCTGGCCCTGACTGTATATATCTATCCTAAATCCCATTACTTTTATTGATAGGTGAAAAAAGAATAACAATTCCATCACATTTTTATAATTTTCATTTTTTATTTTTTTATTATTCATTTCAGCAAGATTAACTCTCCACACCACAGCTTTTCACAAATTCACCCTTTTTTCTTTTTATTTTTCGTTTCTCCTCCTCCCTTTTTTTGTCTCCCTTTCTTGTTTATTCTTTTTTTCTGAATGTTTCTGCCCTCTCCACTTGTCTCTTAGTCATCGGAAAGCTGACGTGATCTTTGTAAATGTGGCTACTTCACTTGTATATATGTATCCCTTGCTTGCAGCATGTGTTATGCTGTTCCTTTTTGGCTTCTGTCCTGATGAAGAAGGCGGAGATGCCTTTGAAACGCCTTGACCTGTGAAAATAAAGAAAAGGAATTCATGATACACCTTGGATTTGTGGTTTTTAGTGCAGCATTTTAACCCGAATTCTTTAAACTATTTTTACCTACAGAGATAAGGGAGAAGAACTGAGCTTACTACAGAGATAAGGATGCAGAACCCAGCTTACTACAGAGATAAGGGTGCAGAACCAAGCTTACTACCGAGATAAGGGAGGAGACCCCAGCTTACTACAGAGATAAGGGAGCAGATCCAAGCTTACTACAGAGATAAGGGAGCAGAAGAGAGCTTACTACAGAAATAAGGGTGCAGAACCAAGCTTACTACAGAGATAAGGGAACAGGACGGAGCTTACTACATAGATAAGGGAGCAGAATCAAGCTTACTACAGACATATGGGTGCAGAACCGAGCCTACTACAGAGATAAGGGAGCAGAACCAAGCTTACTACAGAGTTAAGGGAGCAGAACTGAGCTTACTACAGAGATAAGCCAGCAGAACAGAGCTTACTACAGAGATAAGGGAGCAGAACAGAGCTTACTACAGAAATAAGGGTGCAGAACCAAGCTTACTACAGAGATAAGGGAGCAGAACCGAGCTTTCTACATAGATAAGGGAGCAGAACCGAGCTTACTGCAGACATATGGGTGCAGAACCGAGCCTACTACAGAGATAAGGGAGCAGAACCAAGCTTACTACACAGTTAAGGGAGCAGAACTGAGCTTACTACTGAGATAAGGGAGCAGAACAGAGCTTACTATAGAAATAAGGGTGCAGAACCGAGCGTACTACAGAGATAAGGGAGCAGAACCGAGCTTACTACATAGATAAGGGAGCAGAATTGAGCTTACTACAGAGATATGGAAGCAGAACCGAGCTTACTGCAGGAATATGGGTGCAGAACCAAGCTTACGACAGAGATAAGGGAGCAGAACCAAGCTTACTACAGAGATAAGGGAGCAGAACTGAGCTTACTACAGAGATAAGGGAGCAGAACCGAGATTACTACAGAGATACGAGATCAGAACTGAGCATACTACAGAAATAAGGGTGCAGAACTGAGCCTACTATAGAGATACGAGAGCAGAACCGAGCTTTCTACAGAGATACGAGAGCAGAACCAAGTTTACTACAGAGATACAGGAGCAGAACCGAGCTTACTGTACCCATACAGGAGCAAAATCGTACTTACTCAGTCTACTACATACAAACAGCAACAAGACCCCACGCGTCCTACATAGCTACAGGAACAGAACAAGCCTACTTCATAGACATAGTACCAGAACTAAGCTTACTGCTTAAATATGGTACCATAACAAAAGACGTCTCAGAGGAGATCTCATTTATATGTATAAATACATGTGTGATCACTATAAAGGACTGGTACATGACTTATTTATTCCAAAGACAATACTAAGGACCAGGGGGCATACACTGCGAGTGGAAGAAAAGCGATTCCGGCAGCGAAATAGGAAAGGGTTCTTTACGGTTAGAGCAGGCAGACTGCGGAATGCCCTACCACAAGAGGTAGCAATGGCAGATACTATAACAGCTTTTAAAAACAGCTGGATGATTTCCTTAGTACACACAACATTGTTGGTTAAAAGTGACTTAGGGACAAAATGTAGAATTGGTGGAGGAAGGTTGAACTAGATGGACCTAGGTCTTTTTTCAACCTAAATAACTATGTAACTGAGCTTACTGTATTGATATAGAAGCAAAACCACACTTGCTACATAGATACAGTACCATAACTCAGCTAACTACATGTACAACAATTACAAAACGTATCCTATATTTTCAATGTTAAACTCGAACAGAACACAGCTAGCACATAGACTATACACTGATGCCATCTGTGTGCTGTACGTGTTTTTCACGGCCCCATAGACGTCTATTGGCCCTTGTCATCTGCGCTGCTGGGAAAAAAACCAAATGTCTCCGTAGGGATCACACACGGTCTGTGTAAACACACGGACATGCGAGCAGTGTCGCGGGCGGGGAGGAGGGTGTCAGCACACCGCGCTCACCCCTTCTGCTCAGGTCCGGCAGTTGCTCCTGGTGGCTCGAGCCGCGGGCCGGATCCCGGGGTGTCTCGAGCGGCACTCCTCGCCCGTGAGTGAAAGGGGGTGGTTTGTTGGGGTTATAGTTCGTGACGCCACCCACGGTTGTGGTGATTGCACCACCGCTGCTCGGTGTGGGGGTCCCGGGGATGGTGATGGGAGCAGCCAGGTGTTGTGTTGCCCCTCCGTGGGTAGGGGTTGGTGATCCCGGGGCCCGGTGGAGAGATGTAAAGTGTAGGGCCTGGAGGGCGCAGGGACGCGGGGGCAGCGCTGTGCCTTGCGGCACTATGGTACTCACTCAGCCTGACACGGACACAGTTTGTACGGTAAACCAACGGCTGGTAGGACGGTCCCACAGACGGCTGCACCTGCACTCCCGGTAGGTGACGGTGACTTCTCTCTTCCTTGCACCTGTGTGGTCTGGTGGTATCGGTGGATTCCCTCCGGTTACCCGCTCCCCGACTGCAATCTGGGCCGGAGGAGCTCTACACTTTGCCCGCAGGCGCTGGCCCTGGGGAAACTGGTGCCTTGGCGGTGGCGGTGTCTCCCCGTTAATGGTCGGGCTGTTGCCGTCAATCGGGACTTTGTTGTTGGGGGATCTGCGTCCCCGTCACTGACGGATTCGGCAAATTGGGCGACTCCTAGCCTTGCCGGGGTCCGAGAGGCCCCTGCCCTGGTGCTGACTGTCCTTCGGAACACTGCTCCAGACCACCGGGCACACAGCCAACGGGGTCCTTCCAGGAACTTCCGAACTGTCCCACTCCGGACAGTCACCGCCGTCGCTGACCTTGCTGTTCTAGCCCTACACACAGCTGGGCTCTCAGGCTCTGCGCACTCTCTGCGCTCTCTCCACTTCTTGCTTTCCTCCTTTTTCACTTTCCTTTCCTTCACTTTCACTTCTGGTTGTTTCCTCTAGCCCCTGCCTGGGCTACTCCTCACTCCTTCCACTTCCTCCTCCTCGACAGAACTCCTCTCTCCAGCTCTCCCCTGAGCTATCTGCCTGGCTTACTTCCTGCCTCCAGAGTCGTGAGCTCCTTGGTGGGCGGAGCCAACCGCCTTGCCCACCCCCTGGTGTGCATCACAGACTCCTGGAGGGAGGCAACAAGGATTTCTGGTTAGCAGGTGTGCCTACCTGGAGTGTGGGGTGTAATGGTGTTGTTATCTGTGTCCCCTGGCTTGCCCAGGGCGACACATTCCCCCTTAGCAAAATGCAGACCGTCCGCGGGCTGCCGTCCTACACCGGTTTTATTTTTCTGTAAAAGGGGATAACAAGGGTTAATCAAACATAAATAACATTTTTAATCATAAACTCTTCCCAAGACGGGAGGCACATTTTACTTTAAACGTTGCAACGGTGTACGGTCACGGTTTCCGCTCTCTCCCACCCAAGCAACCTGGCCCTGATGCTGCCCCTAAAACCCAGGCAGCACCCCTTGACCCACAGTCCAGCACAAGTCACCCGAGCGGGATCTGTCCTTGCCCTCCAGAGGGTAGCCACCGGTCCCTTTGGTGGCTGGGCCCTGGCCTGCTCTGCTCAGGGCCCTCCCTCCAACCTGCCTCTCCGGAGGCGGCATTGCAGAAACGGTAACAGTACCCAACATATTTACAAGCCACTAACGTTTGTGGTTGCCCTGCAGAGTTCACGGGCTTGTCCATGGATAGTTCCCATGCATTTTAAACGGTCCCCACGGGGACAACGGTGCCGGCTCCTGCCGGTTGCTAATCACTGCAGACAATCAGGTAAACTTCGGTAAATCATTTTTCATTTTCAAAACTTTCAACTTTTTCAAACACACACACAACAACCTTTTACATTTGCGGACCCCTTTCACTCATAGAACGGTCTCCCTGTACCTAAGTGGGGGTCTACCTAGGTTGGAACGGGTGGACCTTCGGGGCCCGGTGTCGGTGATGCTAGACAGTGGGGTAGAGGGAACAATCGGTTCCTCCTCCCTGCTACAGTGTGGGGCAGGCGGAGGTGCAGGGGGGCTGGGTACAGGTTCATCCCTGGGCACTGGCACTGGTTCTGGCTCACGGTTAACCGCTTCCACTACTTCTTCATCCACGGGTTGTGGGAACAGTATCACTGGAAGTATCACCGCGCCGTTCTGTGTAGGCCAGTTTGCTGGGAAGTCACCCATTACAGTGTGGATTACCTCTGCTGCCTTTTCCACTGGTGGAGAAACCGGTGCTTCAGCTTCTGCTTTCAATACCGGGGGGCATTTTTTCAAATGGTCCCGAGAAACTGTGGCCAGGGTGCCCCCTTGGTCACGACTGATCTGGTAGGTTTTCCCATTGTCCCACTCGGTGGGTTGTACGACGTAAGGGACTTGCTCCCACTGGTCATCCAGTTTGTGGGCTTTTCTCTTCCGTTTCAGCACCACATCTCCTGGCTGGAAAGGACCTGCAGGCGCCTTCTGGTTGAACCGGTGCTCTTGCTGTTCTCGACTTCGACTGAGGTTTTTCTCTACATACTCCTGGATTTGCCAGTACTGGGCCCTCCTCCGACTCTCCCACTCTGCCGTTGAAGGGAGTGCTTCCGGAGCTTCCAACCCCATCTCCAGATCCACCGGCAGGCGGCCAGGCCGAGCCCTCATCAGATACGCTGGGGTGCACTTCGTCGAGCTGGTTGGGATATTATTGTACATGTCGACCAAGTCGGGTAACTTTTCCGGCCACATGTTCCGTTCTTCCAGCGGTAGCGTCTTGAGGAGCCCCAGGACCAAATGATTCATTTTCTCGCACATGCCGTTGGTTTGGGCGTGGTACGGAGTGGTCCGGATCTTCTTGCAGCCGTACAACTGGCAGAATTCGTGAAACACCTCTGCTTCAAAAGCCGGGCCTTGGTCAGTCAGCACCTTCTCGGGGTACCCATGAGGTCGGCAGAAATAAGCCTGGAACGCACGAGCAGCAGTTCGACCAGTCAGGTCCTTGACGGGGACTACCACCATAAATCTGGAGTAGTGGTCTACCATGGTCAATGCGTAGGTGTACCCACTTCGGCTAGGGGTGAGCTTAACATGGTCTAGGGCGACCAGTTCCAGCGGCTGATGGGTGACGATGGGATGTAACGGTGCCCTCTGGCTAGTCTCGTCCTTTCTCCTCAGCGTACAAGGACCGCACTCTCGGCACCAGGCTTCCACCGATTCACGCATCCCACTCCAATAGAACCGCTCTCTCAACAGCATCTCCAGCTTCTTCCACCCGAAGTGGCCAGCACCATCATGGTATGCCCGCAGTACAGTAGCGACATCAGCCTGAGGAACGATTAACTGGCATATTTTCTCATGGGTCTTCGGGTTGATCAGCTCACGGTACAGCCTCCCTTGGTGTAGGTAAAGCCGTTTCCGTTCTTTCCACAAGCGTTGGGCTTCGGCTGGAGCGCTGGGGTCCATTCCCATGGCGCCTTGTTCCACCAGAGTCTTGACAAGGCGGACAGCCGGCGCTTGGTCCTGGGCGTCCTGCCACTCTTGACTGGGCCGCGGGTCCAGATCCACCCTTTGCTGACATACCTGTACCCTCTCAGTAGGCGGCTGGTGAAACGCAGGCAACTCAATCTCCTCGAGGTCGTCGTCCTCACACCCCTCTTCTGACAAATGGGGCATCCGGGAGAGTGCATCTGCATTGATGTTGACACGACCAGCTCGGTACTTTATGGTGAAATCATAGTTGGCTAACCGGGCTACCCACCGCTGCTCCAGCGCGCCCAACTTGGCCGTGTTCAGGTGAGTTAACGGATTGTTGTCCGTAAACGCGGTGAATTTTGCTGCCGCCAGGTAGTGGCGGAACCGCTCTGTGATAGCCCACACCAACGCCAATAGCTCGAGCTTGAAGGAGCTATAGTTCTCAGGGTTCCTTTCGGTCGGCCGGAGTTTTCGGCTGGCGTAGGCAATCACCTTCTCCTTTCCATCCTGGACCTGGGACAAGACCGCTCCTAGCCCCACGTTACTGGCGTCCGTGTGGAGAATGAACGGGCGCCCATAGTCAGGGTACGCCAAGACCTCTTCTCCGGTCAAGGCCGCCTTCAACTGGCCAAAGGACTCCTCATGCTGGTCCTCCCACAACAGTGGGGCTCCAATGGGTCTACCACCTTTGGTCTGTCCCACGAGGAGATCTTGCATGGGGGCAGCCATCTTCGTGTACCCCTTTATAAAACGCCGATAGTACCCTACCAGCCCCAGGAACTGCCGTACTTCCCTCACTGTGGTTGGTCTCGGCCAGCTCTGGATGGCAGTGATCTTCTCAGGGTCGGGGGCAACACCATCCGCACTCACCACATGTCCTAGATACTGCACCCTGGGTTTCAGCAGATGGCACTTCGAGGGCTTCAACTTCATCCCGAACTTGGCAAGGGACGCGAACACCTCGGCCAGGTGCTCCAGATGGGCTTCATACGTCTGGGAATAAACAATCACATCATCCAAATACAGCAGGACGGTCTCGAAGTTTAAATGTCCCAAACAGCACTCCATCAACCGTTGGAAGGTCCCGGGGGCATTGCACAGCCCAAACGGCATGCTATTGAATTCGCAGAGCCCCATCGGGGTGGTGAAGGCGGTCTTTTCCCGGTCCTCGGGGGCCACGGCCACTTGCCAGTATCCGCTGGTGAGGTCAAGGGTCGAGAAGTAGTTTGCAGTTCTCAGTGCAGCCAAAGATTCTTCAATACGAGGCAATGGATAGGCATCTTTATGGGTTATCTGGTTGATCTTCCGGTAGTCCACACACATCCGCATGGTACCATCCTTCTTCTTGACCAGTACCAACGGAGCGGCCAAGGGACTACAACTGTCCCGAATAACCCCTGCCTCCTTCATATTCTTCAACATATCTTTGGCACACTGGTAATGTGCAGGGGGAATAGGTCTATACCTCTCTTTGATAGGGGGATGTTCACCCGTGGGAATGTGGTGTTGGACCCCCTTGATCTGCCCAAAGTCTAGGGGGTGCTTACTGAAAACCTGTTCGTACTCCTGCACTACCCTGTGTACCCCTGCCCTGTGATGTGTAGGGGTATCATCAGTGCCCACATGTAGCTGTTGGTGCCACTCCTTGGTGTCCCCCTGGGGTGGGGAAGTGCTGGTGGTAGGTGGGAGTGTGGATGGACGGGCTTCCTGGATAGTGTGAGGGTCCAGGGTGAGTAGTTTGGCAATGGTGGCATACCGGGGGAGCCTGACTTCCTCCTCCCCACAGTTCAACATTCTCACAGGCACTCTCCCTTTCTTCACATCTACCACCCCTCGGGCGGCCACTACAGTGGGCCAGTGCTCGGAAGGCATGGGCTCCATCATCGCAGGGTAGTCACGCCCCTGAGGCCCTACTGCTGCCCTACACCAGATCATCATCTCACTCCTAGGGGGCACAGTCAATGGAGCAACATCCATCACTCGCACTCCACCAATCTCCCCTCCGGTTGAGCTTACATGCTGGCGGTACATCAGGGCGCGGATCTCACGCTGCACAGCCCTCTGCCGGCTCCCCGCCGCCGTGGCGGCTAGCCGTTGCAAAAGGTTCAACACATCAGCCATGCAGTGTTCCATCACATTGGTTCCCAGCACTATTTTCGGGTTATGATCACTAGGTTCATTCATGATCACAATCATGCCCTGATGTTGCAGTTCAGCTTGCCCCACTGTCATAGCCACTTCTTTATACCCCACCTGGGTCAATGGAAGTCCATTAGCGGCAATCAAATTTATACTAGGGTCTGGAGGCGCCAGCTCGTCTGTGGCCCAATACTGCTGGTACAAGGTATACGGTATGGTAGTTACCTGTGATCCAGTGTCCAGGAGAGCCATCACGGGTATGCCGTCCACAGCCACAGGGATGATAGGGCGGGCCCCGACATATCGGTCTCGCCAGTCCGGGGGGCCACGGTGTTCTACTCCTGAGGATTGGCCCGGGGCCCCAGGGGTTGCTCGTTTAACGGGCACTGTCGGTAAACATGGCCCGGCTTACGGCACTTGTAGCAGATTGGAGGTCTGCTCCGCGGGTTGTTAGCGCTTCTCCGCTGCATCCAGGGAACATCTTCGGGACTGTCAGCAAGCTGTATCTGCGCTTGGGGCTGAGATCTGGTCAGGGGTTGTAGTGCAGCAAGGATTTTGGCAAGGTCTCCGTCCAGGCGACGGACCTGGGCTGCCAGTTCTTCCACTGTGCTGCTTGAGGCTGCAGGTAGTAAGGAGGTTGGTTTGGCTGGAGCCGCCACAACGGGAGCTGTCTCGACGGGCCACGGGACGGGTTCCAGAATTTCAGCAGCTGGGGGCTGTAGTGCTTTGATAGCCCGCTCCTTTAACACAGCAAAGTCCACATCAGGGTGTTCCAGGGCCCACAGCCGGAGCTGTTTACGATCCTCAGGGGACCTCATCCCCTGCGCAAATTGCTCCACCAACATCTTGTTGCTATCCGCCTCATTAATAGAGTTCACCCGCTTCAGCGTGCGGAGGGCGGTCTGCAGACGTAGAGCATAGTCCCGAATGCTATCCCCAGCTCGTTGCCGGCACTGGTAAAACTGCATCCTCAGCTCAGCTTCTGTCCGGGTCTCGAAGGCAGTCTGTAGCTTCTCGAAGATGGTGGCTACAGAGAGCCGGTCCCCCTCGGCCCAGGTCTCCGCTTCCTGCTCCGCCGCACCGGTTAACTGGCCTAGCACTATCGCTGCACGTTGCTTATCAGTCAGGGGGTACAGCTCTAGCAGCGGGTTAAGCTTTTTCCGGAAGGCCTGTAGGGCATCCGGTTTCCCGTCATACTGCGGTAGCCAGGCAGCTCCGTGCGCATAGGGCAAGGAAAACGGCATGACCTGAGCAAGCGCGGGGGCCGCGGCACCTCCCGCCAGTACGGCCGGGACCTGGGCAGGCCCATTCCCATCCGCGGGTGCCGCTGCGGCTGCGACCACCGCTCCTCCAGCGGCTCCGTCGGGCGCAGACATCTTGTTTCCGTCCCCCTTAGCTCTTTCCCGGCCCCTCCTCTCTCGGGGCGGGGTTTTGGCCTTCGCGCTTCTACTGCTCGAGAAGACGCTCGAGCGGGAACTTTTCCGCGCCAAAGATGGCGGCTTCTGAAATTTTTCTGCCGGATACCTCCGGCGGTAACAAGGCGCACCTCTACCTGACGGCAGAGCGGTAAGATCCTGTTCGTGACGCCAAGTTGTCGCGGGCGGGGAGGAGGGTGTCAGCACACCGCGCTCACCCCTTCTGCTCGGGTCCGGCAGTTGCTCCTGGTGGCTCGAGCCGCGGGCCGGATCCCGGGGTGTCTCGAGCGGCACTCCTCGCCCGTGAGTGAAAGGGGGTGGTTTGTTGGGGTTATAGTTCGTGACGCCACCCACGGTTGTGGTGATTGCACCACCGCTGCTCGGTGTGGGGGTCCCGGGGATGGTGATGGGAGCAGCCAGGTGTTGTGTTGCCCCTCCGTGGGTAGGGGTTGGTGATCCCGGGGCCCGGTGGAGAGATGTAAAGTGTAGGGCCTGGAGGGCGCAGGGACGCGGGGGCAGCGCTGTGCCTTGCGGCACTATGGTACTCACTCAGCCTGACACGGACACAGTTTGTACGGTAAACCAACGGCTGGTAGGACGGTCCCACAGACGGCTGCACCTGCACTCCCGGTAGGTGACGGTGACTTCTCTCTTCCTTGCACCTGTGTGGTCTGGTGGTATCGGTGGATTCCCTCCGGTTACCCGCTCCCCGACTGCAATCTGGGCCGGAGGAGCTCTACACTTTGCCCGCAGGCGCTGGCCCTGGGGAAACTGGTGCCTTGGCGGTGGCGGTGTCTCCCCGTTAATGGTCGGGCTGTTGCCGTCAATCGGGACTTTGTTGTTGGGGGATCTGCGTCCCCGTCACTGACGGATTCGGCAAATTGGGCGACTCCTAGCCTTGCCGGGGTCCGAGAGGCCCCTGCCCTGGTGCTGACTGTCCTTCGGAACACTGCTCCAGACCACCGGGCACACAGCCAACGGGGTCCTTCCAGGAACTTCCGAACTGTCCCACTCCGGACAGTCACCGCCGTCGCTGACCTTGCTGTTCTAGCCCTACACACAGCTGGGCTCTCAGGCTCTGTGCACTCTCTGCGCTCTCTCCACTTCTTGCTTTCCTCCTTTTTCACTTTCCTTTCCTTCACTTTCACTTCTGGTTGTTTCCTCTAGCCCCTGCCTGGGCTACTCCTCACTCCTTCCACTTCCTCCTCCTCGACAGAACTCCTCTCTCCAGCTCTCCCCTGAGCTATCTGCCTGGTTTACTTCCTGCCTCCAGAGTCGTGAGCTCCTTGGTGGGCGGAGCCAACCGCCTGGCCCACCCCCTGGTGTGCATCACAGACTCCTGGAGGGAGGCAACAAGGATTTCTGGTTAGCAGGTGTGCCTACCTGGAGTGTGGGGTGTAATGGTGTTGTTATCTGTGTCCCCTGGCTTGCCCAGGGCGACACAGCAGCACCATAGATTATAATGGATACATGTGGTAACCGTGAAAAAAACGGATACAACACATACCACATACACAGACATGTGAAGGAGGTCATAAGGTGGTCACATAGCTACGTCACAGTGCACGGGTTAATTTCACTTTTCTTTTCATAAACATGGAAAGACAAATGAAATTCCCTAACACATATGTGAATGAGCCCTTAGGGCCTGTGCCCACAATCAGTATCAGCAGCGTCTTGGACGCAAAGTGTTTTCACGGAGTCCAAAATGCTGTGTTATACAGTACAAGCACAGTGGATGGATTTATAGGAATCTCCGGCCCCCTGGGCTTCTTTTAGATGCTCCATTAGCTGTCATGTTGCACTGCTTTCCTATCCTCAGCATGTGAAATTATTCCAACAGCGATGCTAGTGCTCTGAGCGGGAGAATACAGAGAACATCCGCTGACAGTCACTCTGTTGGTGCGCACCGACAGCATGATCTCCTGCCCAGGAGACTAGCGTCTCCACCAGAGAAAGTACGCTGTGTCCAGACCATGAGGATACCTGATGGTGGGCACGGACAGCGCGATCTCCCGCCCAGGAGATTAGCGTCTCCACCAACGAAAGTACGCTGCAGCCACACAACCATATAGATTTAGTGTTGTGCCCTAAAGATATGTTTTACACATACACAATACACTATAAGGCTACGTGCCCACAGTCTAGACATACTGTGTCCTGGACACAGCATTTCCTCACCTGCAGGGCCACAAGTGCTCTCCGCAGGGACCACAGCTGCCTGTGCCCACAGTCAGGGTTCGGGCTGCTGTGTCTCTTTCTTCGGTTCTCTCTGTGGAGACACTTGTGGCTACGCAGCAATAAATTGACATGCCAGGGCTCAGGAAGCCGCACCACAGTTTAGTTTTCAAAGTGGGCTGTGCACGCACAGTGGGCATAGGATTTCTAAAAATCCCATCCACTGCGCCTTTACAATGCAGCGAAAACACTCTGAATCCAAAACGCTGTGAACACTGATGGTGGGCACGCAGCCTTACATACAGGCATCTTACAAACATACACAACCCCAGAAACACGGACTGTAAACATACAGTACAGAAATGTGAACACATATACAGACATGTACTCCCACATGGCATAGACGTGCACACACAGCATACAGCCATATACACGTACACACAGCGTACAGCCGTATCCACCTACACACAGTGTACAGCCATATAGACGTACACACAGGGTACAGCTGTCTATGCGTACACACAGCGAATGGCCGTATACACGTACACACAGGGTACAGCCGAATACACGTACACACAGGGTACAGCTGTATACGCGTACACACAGCGCATAGCTGTATACACGTACACACAACATACAGCCGTATACACATGCACACAGCGTACAGCCGTACACACAGCGTACAGTCGTATACACATACACACAGCGTACAGCCGTATGCACATACACACAGCGTACAGCTGTATACACGTACACACATACAAATACAGACACATAGACAGCTATAGTCACATAGACGCGTATACATATTTTTAAACATTCACATACAAATAAACATACATATAGACAGACACAATCCTATACACACATACTAGGGGGCTTTTACTGTTGGTAATGGTGGACACTTCTTCTCTTGTCTCCCATGCGGCCCACAGACTTGTTTAATGGTAAATCCTTGTAGGTTAAAGGACCTGTGGTGACATCACGCCCATGTGATCAGAAGGGATGGGGCCTCAGGAATATATCTGATACTAGAAAGAAACTCCACGTGGTCCTGGAGTTGTTTATAATAGAAGCGGGCGTCTGAGGTAAGACCTCCAGATGGAGGGTGCAGTGGGCACAGGGGGAGAGGGGTGCGAAGCCTGCATGATTCTAGTGGACGGGAGGAAACATGGCCACGCCCACCAACCAAGGCGGTCACGCCCACTACACAGGCAGGTCCTTCTAGCCACTGGGATGTAGTCACAACCCTTGTCTGATGCTTTTCTTCTGCGGCGGGACGAAGGCAGCGCGCGTTGCATGACGCGGCCGTGTTTCCTGTAATATGCGGGTAGTCTGCACCTGTAATGTGTCAGTGCCCGCCGGTCCGGCCACATCACAGTACGGGAGACACGGCCGCACGCAATTCACTATGTGAGGCCATGTGAGTTATAATGACATCATCCAGCAGGCGGGCAGCCCTCTACAATAGCTGGGAGAGCAGCCTGGGGGGGCAATTGCCCCTCTGCCTCCCGGCCCAGCCCACCCCTGTTCTGCCTCATGTTCAGAATATTCTATTTTGGGGAATTAATCACCAATGTCCAATATTATTTATATACACTTCGATCAAACTTAACAAACACCACTTGGCATCGGAGATAACCAACCAAGAAGAAGTGAATCAACACCAAATTACTAGCAAATCTTGAATATTTTATTTCTTATTTTTAGTAAATTCATTTAATAAATATACAAACAAGAGAGCCACCTGGGGGGCACATGATTCCAGATTAATCTAAATATAATATCCCGTCCACTGTTCAACATCATAGAGAGTGACTATGTATCATATCCATAGGACAAAATACTACATAACACATGTCAACAAATCTCCTACTGACATGACTTAAAGGGACTAAAAGATGGCGGAACGCGGCATGAATCACCACTGTCAATTATTGACCTATCATAACACGTAACACATAAAGTATTCGTATTCTATTCAGAGATATAAATATATAACATGTATATATTCAATGGTATATCCCTGTCACCGCTCCAGCATCCAGTCCCTAAATCATGATGCCTGCTGGGATAAATTAATGACATATATATAATAATATCTTAAGGGATTGATTTACAAATGTTTCCCATTTTGTTTCCCAGCTCTATGGATAGACATAAATAAATGCATAGTAGTTGTCATTGTCCCAGACTATGTATATTAAGGCGTCCTTTATCTCCACCTGACAATCGAGTGAGTCATAGATTAACACAGGGCCCGCTGGACTATAGAGACACAGTCACTTAGAAGTACAACAATACAATGATTAACATATCTCACAAGGACAAGATTACTTACATTAATGAATGAGTTTCCTGGCCATGCGTCTCGCCACCCCTGACATACCTTACGCCGCTCGCTTTATTGCTTTGATAAAGCGAGCGGCGAAACGTACATCAGGGGTGGCGGGACACATGGCCAGGAAACTCATTCATTAATGTAAGTAATCTTGTCCTTGTGAGATATGTTAATCATTGTATTGTTGTACTTCTAAGTGACTGTGTCTCTATAGTTGGGCGGGCCCTGTGTTAATCTATGACTCACTCGATTGTCAGGTGGAGATAAAGGACACCTTAATATACATAGTCTGGGACAATGACAACTACTATGCATTTATTTACGTCTATCTGTAGAGCTGGGAAACAAAATGGGAAACATTTGTAAATCAATCCCTTAAGATATTATTATATATATGTCATTAATTTATCCCAGCAGGCATCATGATTTAGGGACTGGATGCTGGAGTGGTCACAGGGATATACCATTGAATATATACATGTTAAACATTTATATCCCTGAATAGAATACAAATACTATATGTGTTACGTGCTATGATAGGTCAATAATTGACAGTAGTGATTCATGCCGCGTTCCGGCATCTTTTAGTCCCTTTAAGTCATGTCGGTAGGAGATTTGTTGACATGTGTTATGTAGTATTTTGTCCTATGGATATGATATATAGTCACTCTCTATGATGTTGAACAGTGGACGGGATATTATATTTAGATTAATCTGGAATCATGTGCCCCCCAGGTGGCTCTCTTGTTTGTATATTTATTAAATGAATTTACTAAAAATAAGAAATAAAATATTCAAGATTTGCTAGTAATTTGGTGTTGATTCACTTCTTCTTGGTTGGTTATCTCCGATGCCAAGTGGTGTTTGTTATATTCTATTTTGGGGGACTGAAGTTGGCCTACACAGCAGCACTGACTGGCAATGGGAATACGGTATTTATGTGTGTAATTACAAAATTATTTTTTTTTCCTTCACTATTGTCACCTTAGTATATAGATTTAAGTAGGAGTATAGATAAAACTTGGTATGCACATGTTTATGTATAGGTGTGCATTTGTATATGTTCCTATTTATGTGTATGCACTTATATGTATATATTTATATAATTTATTAATTCCAATATTTATAACTAATCGTTGAATATGAAGTACACTATATTTATGTTTATGATGTAATACATAGCAAGTTTATGTTTTATATTGATTGTATGGGATATATTTTGTATGTTTTTTATTTATATTATATAATATTTGTATAATTATTTATTAATATTTATTCACTTAATTTAATACACTTTATATAAATACATATTTTTATAACACATTGATATTTATTCAGCAATGAAGTAGCACTTTATATATTGATGCACTTATTATTATTATTACATTCAAGTATGCCCAATATGGATATATGTACCGCCCCGCTCTCGACAGCCGAGCTGCTCAGATCCGGCCCTACTGTGGGTGGCTCGAGGGTCTCCGGACCCGGGGGCCTCACGGTCACTTCAAATGAAAAGGGGTAGTGATGGGATGGTGGATTTAGGACGTATATGTACGGGCTGAGCCGTACGGAGTTCATGACACCACCCACGGTGTGTGGTGATATTGGACACCACCGCTGCAGTTACGGGGCACCCGGGGGAGATGTTGTGCAGCAAGTTGTTAACCCCTCCGTTGGCGGTGATGCTGGCCCTGGGACCCGTTGGGGAGGCTGGCGATGCAGGGAGATGGGCGACCGCAGGGTGCTGATGTACTCACTATTAGAAACACACACGAGTCTCTGGTTAACCAAGGTGATGGTGGTCGGTGCCCTCAGCTGGCTGTGTTCAGGTTCCCCCACCCGGCTGGTGGTCTCTGTCTTTCTCCTGCACCTGTGTAAGATGGTGGACTGCCTGTGCTTGCAACTTCAGGAGTCCGCTCCCGGCTTGTGGTTGCCTAAGGAGCCCTTTGCCCGCAGACGCTGGTCCGTGGAATCTCTGAGCCGTGGCGGTGGCCTTTTATCCCCCTCGGTGGGCTGTTACCTTCAGTCGGGACTTTGGGTGGGACAGGACCTCTAGAACCGCTACCACTTAACACTCCGAATCTTCAGGACTGGATGGCGGGGAGTGGAATGGGTACACCTCTGGGCACTGTTGCTCACCCTCCTCTTGACATCGAGAGCGAACCATCCCCTCTCCCTGCAATGTCGGGTGTAGGTTACCAGTTCTCTGAGTTCCAGGTCCCGGTCGGGATGGCCAATAGGGAGATGCAGGTAGACGTCCCTCCGGGACACGAAGATCTCTGCGTCCAGGCCCGGCTCGAAGATGAATCCCCATCCTCTTTGGGGGTCGAAGTGCTGGACCTGGCCTTCGTGTGTCGGGCCCTTCACCTGAAAGGTGGTGTTGCGGAGGTTATCTTTCTCTGTGTAGCTCCGGGCCAGCACCTCCACTTACCTCTTTTCACGGGCGGTGATCTCCTGGCCAGATTGCGCTGCTGCTGCTCCCAGTATGGAGTGTCTGCCTGCTCCTGTTCTCTCTGTGCGGGGATCGGGCCCAGCCGGAGTTTCCCGTGCCGGCTACGACCGACACTCTCTGCACTGGGGAACCCCGCTGTGTCGTGGCCTGCTCGGCTGCCTTGCAGCTGCAGCCCCGCGGTGCCTAAGCCGAGGCCTGGGTTTTGGGAGCGGCCAGTGTGACACCCTGGACTAGCCAGGTAGTCACATACATACCAACACACACACACCCCCACCCTAGACAGTTACAACAGTCAACCAAAAATCCTTGTTGCCTCCCTCCAGGGTCTGATGTCCACACCAGGTAGGGCGGAGCCAGGCGGTTGGCCCCACTGAGGAGTTCACAGGCCTGGAGGCGGGAAAAGTGTCAGTTCAGTCTTGGAGGTGAAAGTGAGAGGAGTAAACACTTGGGTGTCTGGGTTGGAGCCCAGGCACTGACAGCAAGGTTGGCAGACGGTGGTGGCCGTCTGCAGGAGTTAGTGGAACTCCGCAGAGCCGTAAGGACCGGGGTCGGGTGTCGGCCCACCGGTACCGGACCGGGAACGGAGTGAAGCTAAGCACACAGGCAGGGCCATCGGACCCCGACCAGGCTTGGAGCCGCCGTCAATAGTCAAAACCGAATGTGACAGGAACCCTAGGGGTTTCCCAACTACCAAGTCCCGATTGAAGGCATCTGTCCACCCAGAGAGGATATACAGCCACCGCCACAGGCTAGAGATCCAAGGGTCAGCGCCTGCGGGCAAAACGGGCTCCTACAGCACCTATACGCCGGGGAGCAGACTTTTATGATCCGGAACCATGGAAGACCACCACAAATCATTGGCAAAAGGTGACAAGAGCATTGGCAACTAATCTGGCCGCCATCCCCTTACTAACCATCACAACTAGAAGTAGCCGAGGGGTGAACTAACATCCTGTGCACCGCGAACCCAGCCGGAGAACTAACTATCCTAAAGGTAGGAAAGATGAATAACTCTCTACCTCAGAAAATAGACAAGAATAGCTAGCCCCCCACATTCAAAGACTGCGGTGATATAGGAAAAATACAATACACAGGTAGATGACAGGATTAGCAAAAGGTGAGGCCCCCGCTGACTAAAATAGGAAAGGACAGGAAAGGGACTGATGGTGGCCAGAGAAAAACCCTGCAAAATACCAACTTCCTGATAGTACAAAAAAGCCCTCAGATCGCACGATCTGAACTCCGTCCTATACTAGGTGCCCTTGTCATACCAATGAACAGAAAACAAGAATTATAACAAAGTCAACAAGCCACAAACACATGGACCCAAAGGAGCTATACTCCACACAGAACTGAGGGAGTTTCTCAACAATCCACTGAGGGGGAAAATCCCTGCAAGCAAATAAACTGAAACCAACCACAGCAAATGACAAACCCAGATAAACAAAAGAACCAGACAATAAATAAAGAGCGAGCACTTATCTGGGGAAGATGTGGTGTAGAGCAGGATTCAGCAGGCTGGAGATACGAAGAACAACTGACATCCGGCAACAGCCTGCAATCAGACCAGGATTTAAATAAGCAGAGAGTTAGCAAAGGAAACACCCACTGCACAACACACCTGGTCCAAGTCCAATCCATTCCTGGCCACCAGAGGGAGCCTCCCAGCAGCCAAAACATAACTAACATTCACAACAGCGGACTACCGGTGGGCAACCACAGGAGTCAAGAACTTTCTCAAAGGTGCAGGGAAAGACAGCCACCATCAGCCGTCCGGGGAGAGCACAACAACAACACTGCAGCCGGCTGCGGGACCCGTCCATCCAGCCGTTTTGGTTTACCAGAGACTTTGTCAGTGATTGTCTGAGTGAGTACACCAGTGCCATCCGGCACCGCGCCGCGCAGTCTCTGCACCCCAGCCATCCAGCCTCCTCATCACACCATCGGGCCCTGGGATCACCAACCCCTACCCACGGAGGGGACAACATCTCAGCTGCACCGTACCATCTCTCACGGGATCCCCGTTATCAGCAGTGGTGGTGCCATCATCACCACGACCCGTGGGTGGCGTCACGAACAATCTCCCTAACCAAACCACCCCCCTTTTCACTCACGGGTGAGGAGCGCTGCTCGAGTCCCCGGGTCCGGTCCGCCGCTTGAGCCACCGAGCAGCAGCAGCAGAAGCCCTGGACCCGAGCGTGGCGAGCGCGTCCCCTCTGCCCGCGACAACTTGGCGTCTGCGAACAGGATAGAACCGATCTACTTACCAGTAGAAGTGCGCCTTGTAGTCTCCGCTGGCGGTGTCCGGCTGAAAAATTGAAAGCGCCGCCATCTTTGGCGTGAAAATCTCCCGCTCAAGCGTCTTCCCCGAGCAGGGGAGGGCCGAAAGCAAAGCCCCGCCCCCAACAAGCGGAAGTGCTAGAAAGAACCAAGGGGGGGCGGGTGAAAGCCTGGCTAATGCAGCCGAGGGCATAAAAAGCGGGAACGCCAGGACTCTGCAACATATCTTGTTCCTGGAAGTCTGCCAGCAAGCATGTCCGTTCCGTCCGCTGATGCCGAGATTCCCGAGCCCACGCCAGGAACGGCAGCGTGGGTGGAAGCCCGGACCGCACAAATGTGCTGCCGCCTTCAAACCCAGGTCCGGTTCTTGATGGAGCGCTGGGTGGCCGAGATGGAGGAAGTGGCGGCGGCCGTGTGGAGACGCGAGGTGGAGGCAGTGTTGGAGGAGCGGGTAAGTGACCCACGCCCCTGTGTCCAAGAAAGACCGGCCGCTGCGGCTGAGGGGCCCGGCCTGCGTCCGCTCACCCTCCTGCCTCCCCCGCCATCCATACTGGTTGCTGTTGCCCCTCTGCTCGGTCAGCTACCCCCAACATTGGTAGCGGAATCTAGCCTGTCCACCCTAGAGGACCGGCCTGGGGGCGTTGTCCGGGAACGGCCAGTATCCCTCCCGCTGCAATGGAAGACCCCGCGGGAAGTGGCCGTCCGCGACGAGAAACCGTCGGCCCCGGAAGTGACCGCATCCGAGACAGTCCCGGCTCCGGCAGTCTGCCCGGCCGTGGAAGAACCGGCCGCTGCGGGCCCGAAGGCCCAACCGGTGAGGCCAGCTGTCCCTGAGTCCCACGCCTCGGCTGAGGCTGCGCCGGGCCGCCACTGCAAAGCAGCAGTTCAGGCCACGTCACCGCAGGACCCCCACAAGAGAGTACCGGTCGTGGTCGGTGTGGGTGCGGTCCAGCCGGGCCCGACCCGAGCGCCGGGGTCTGCCAATGCCCCTTATTGGGACAGGGAACCAAGCCAGTTGGGCCGAGAGATTGCCGCCAGGGAGCAGCAGAGGGCCGAAGTGATGGCACGAGTGATTAAGGAGAAGGATGCACTCCGCCATGCCACCTTTCGGGTGCGGGGCCTGGTGTACGAGGGCCAAGTCCGGCAGTTTGACACGCGAAGGGGGTTCGGTTTCATCTACGAGCCAGGCCTGGAGGCCAAAGTGTTTGTGGACCACCGCGATGTAAACTCACACCTCCCCACGGGCCACCCAGGTTGTGATCTGTTGCCGGGCGACCTGGTAACCTACACCCGACACTGCGGGGAGAGGGGCTGGTTCGCCCTAGACGTTAAGCAAAGAGAGAGCCGCAGTGTGCAGATGCGGCCCCAGCCCCCTCCTCCACCGAGCAGTCCGGATATCGAGCTGGAGGAGGTCCTGGATGAGTGCGACATCAAATAGTGGCTGCGGTCCTCCGTTGCAACCAAGTTGTCCCCGTTGGGACCCTCAGCAGTTTGAATGAATGAATCCGAATCAACCAAAGTTTTCACCTGATTGTGAACTGTGATTATCCCGGCCGTTGCCGGCAAGTTGTCCCCGGAGGGACCCTATGTGTTTTACCGTCCACATGAGGAACTGCTCATGGACATGGCCGAGAACTGGCAGGTCACCCACGAACTTGTGGGCCTGTAAATAATGTTGTGGGCTGGTTTCCGTCCGTTCCACCTCCGGAGAGGCAGATTGGAGAAAGGGCCCGCAGCAGAGCAGGCTGGGGCCTGGCCACCACCTGGACCGGTGGCCATCCTCCGGGGGTCAGGGGTCCACCTAGACGTGGGGTCCCCTGAAGTGACAGCCGAGTGCGAGACACCATACCCGTTCCTGCTCGGGTAACCTGGATCAGGACTGGGGTAAAGGGGTGCTGCCCATTTCTTAGGGGCAGCATCAAGGATCAGGTTATTTAAATGCTTGTTGCCTCCCTCCAGGGTCCACACCAGGTGGGGCAGAGCCAGGCGGTTGGCCCCACCCACCGAGGAGTTCACAGGCTTGGAGGCGGGAAAAGTGTCAGTTCAGTCTTGGAGGTGAAAGTGAGAGGACTAAACACTTAGGTATTTGGGTTGGAGCCCAGGCACTGACAGCAAGGTTGGCAGATGGTGGTGGCCGTCTGCAGGAGTTAGTGGAACTCCGCAGAGCCATAAGGACCGGGGTCTGGCGTCGGCCCGCCGGTACTGGACCGGGGAACGGAGTGAAGCTAAGCCCACAGGCAGGGCCATCGGATCCCGACCAGGCTTGGAGCCGCTGTCAATAGTCAAATCCGAATGTGACAGGAACCCTAGGGGTTTCCCAACTACCAAGTCCCGATTAAAGGGAACCGTCCACCCAGAGAGGATATACAGCCACCGCCACAGGCTAGAGATCCAAGGGCCAATCTCCCTAACCAAACCCCCCCTTTTTCACTCACGGGTGAGGAGCGCTGCTCGAGTCCCCGGGTCCGGTCCACCGCTCGAGCCACTGAGCAGCAGCAGCAGAAGCCCCGGACCTGAGCGTGGTGAGCGCGTCCCCTTTGCTCGCTGGGCCGCCTTCCAGTCAGCAGCCACTTTCATCTTGGCCAGGCAGATTGCCGGGGCCGTGGCCGACTGGGGCGCGGCCTTTTCCGGGACCGGCGGGTTCAAGGCGGAACAGGGTATCCTCCAGAGGTTGATCTTCCGTGGAGCCGGGGTTGGTGCCGGGGCGGTGACGGGCTGGCTGTTGGCGGCTTCCTCGAACTGGTCCTCACGGGCTGGTGGGATGGACTCCGCTGCCGGTGTTGATGGAAGCGGACCGAGCGGGGGGTCAGCAGCAACCGGTACAGACGTTGAGAGAGGCAATATAGAGGGCAGGGGCAGACCGGGTCCCTCAACCTGGTCGGCCGGTCTCTCGAGGATATAGGGGCGTGGGTCGCTCACCTGCTTCTCTAAAGTTGCCTCCACTTCGCGTGCCCGGACGGCCGCAGCTAGCTTCTCCATCTCGGCCATCCACCGCTCCATTATAAAGCGCGTCTGCGCCTGGATCCGGCGACACATCCGCACGGTCTGGGCTTCCACCCATGCCGCTGTTCCGGGCACGGTCTCCTATACTCCGGGCTTGTTGGACGGGTTAGCCATGTCGCTCTCAAGGGGTCCAGGAACCAGAAGGGTGGCAGAGTCCTGGAGTCCCTGCCCTTTATCTGCTCGGTCACATGTCACAGAATTTTCACCCGCCCCCCTTGGTCTTTTCTTGGCACTCTTCTCTCTGGCCGGTACGTTTCGTTTTGCGACTTCCGGCTTTCTTTTCGGCCGTGTTCCCAGGAGGCGAGGATTCAGCTTTGCGCCTTTTCTCGGGGAAGGAGACGCCGGGCGGGAATTTTCGTGCCAAAAGATGGCGGCAAGATGGCGTTTTCTGGGAATTTCGCAACGGATCACCACTGACTTCAATACAAGATGCACTTCCACAAGGTAAGTGGATGGGTAAGTATCCTATTCGTGATGCCAGAAATTTGAGGTGTACAGCCCCGCTCTTGGCAGCCGAACTGCTCGGATCCAGCCCTTCTGTGGGTGCCTCGAGGGTCTCTGGACCCGGGGGCCTCATGGTCACTTCAAATGAAAAGGGGCAGTGATGGGATGGTGGATTTAGGACGTATATGTACGGGCTGAGCCGTACGGAGTTCGTGATGCCACCCATGGTGTGTGGTGATATTGGACACCACCGCTGCAGTTACATCTACCCAGGGGAGATGTTGTGCAGCAAGTTGTTCACCCCTCCGTGGGCAGGGATGGTGGCCCCGTGACCTGTTGGGGAGGCTGGCAATGCAGGGAAATGGGCGACCGCAGGGTGCTGATGTACTCACTATTAGAAACACACACGAGTCTCTGGTAAACCAAAGGGATGATAGTTGGTGCCCGCAGCCGGCTGCGTTCGGGTTCCCCCACCCGGCTGGTGGTCTCTGTCTTTCTCCTGCACCTGTGTAAGATTATGGACTGCCTGTGATTGCAACTTCAGGAGTCCACTCTCGGCTTGTGGTTGCCTAAGGAGCCCTTTGCTCGTAGACACTGGCCTCTGGGATATCTGAGCTGTGGCGGTGGCCTTTTATCCCCCTCGGTGGGCTGTTGCCTTCAGTCTGGACTTTGGGTGGGACAGGACCTCTAGTCCTGGCCGCAATCAGTTAATTAGCTAGTCCCCAGTTGCTTCTAGACCTAGCTTCAGGGTCTGAGTACCCCCCTTTGTGCTCCAATTTCCGAGTCGGTTCCCCGGGTCGGTACCGGCGGGCCACTACCCTGTTCCGGTCCACCTCGGTTCCACTGAGCCGTCTTCCCGGCTCCTGCAGACAGAGACCACCGTCTGCCTCCTAGCCAAAGGCACCAGGGCTCCCACCCTGGTACCTGTCAGTTTTCCTTTAGGCCCAGACACAGGCCTGACCTCCACTCTCACTGAACTCTGAAACTGATCTGTTTGAAGTGCTCTGACTTTTCTCCGCCTCGAGCTGTCTAAAACTCCTAGGTGGGCGACTTCCAACCGCCTGGTTCCGCCCTCTAGTGTGTCTACCAAGCCCATTGGGGGTGACTAGGGTTTTGTGGTTTGCTGTGTGTTACCTGTGAGGGAAGGGTGTAATGCGGGGCCCTATATGTGACTACCTGGCCCAGCCAGGGCGTCACATATACATATATATTCTGGTTCCCCTTTCCAGCAGTATGATTCTAGCCTGTGCGCATGCGCCTCCAAGATGTGAGCCTGGACTTCTGAAAGAGCAATATATGGATCGACACGAGCGTGCCTCTGGCTTCCAGTTTGTGACACACAGCGTGCGGTCTATCGCTGATAGTGGAAGTCATTTTTATGTGGCAGCATCACATCAGGGCGCATGCATCGTATGAGGCTTTTTCCAGCACACGTCACCATTAGGATGCAGTCTTATTGGTTAAGGGGGGTTTTTACAGCGCACTTTCTTCTCACTCTGACACACACCCTGAAGGTTTAACAAAACAAACGTCACATCGGGATGAGGGACCGTTCAGCTTTTTTGTTATCACAGTGAGGTAGTTATTAGGCTTAGATTTATGCTGTCTTTATTTGTCCTTGGATGTATTTGGCCTTGGTGCCATACATGATAATAGAGATTAATTGCTTCTATAACTATAAGGAATCGTGATATTGACATTTGATGTGTTATACTTTGCTGCCATCTTGTGGACATAATATAGAATACAGGATGAAATAATTATTAATGCAGTCAGTATTGGTATTATTTATTACATTGGGTATTTTTTGCACAAGCACTAGTCACTTTGGTCTATATACATCTTATTTACATTTGTATTTACTTAGTAGAATATTATTTATTTTTTTGGATGGTATATAGTCTTTGGTGTCCTGGTATTATATTTTCTATATTTGGTATTTGCACTGATGATTTTACTATTTAAACATGGCATTTATATATTATTATACTGGTATATGCAATTATTTATACAATTTATTTTGCAAAGGTTATAATATTCTATTTATACTGTCTGATCTATGCTTTTCCCTATATGCTGCATGGTCCCCCATATGCGTTTTCTGTACATTCTCTCTTTTTTATGTTTTTAAAATTTTTCAACAAAAAAAATATTTTAATGTTACTTATTTTTGCTTCTATATATGTGGATCTACTTTAATCTGCCATTGGTGTTATTATTGTTGAGTTTGGAGAGCTCTGAGGCATAGGGAGGAATTTCTTTCCCCTATATTGATTACATGACCATTTCTTGTTTGTATTAAGTCACTTTCTGTGTCTGAATTGTCATATCACTGGCCCAAAGTCATGTAACCCTTTCAATACCGCCCTTTGGTGCCTAATTCGATGCCAATTTTTGTGCAGTGTTATCAATTTTGTTGCAGCTTTAAAGGGCATTCACATCAGAGACGCTCGCTGCATTGTATTTTATTATTGTGATTTTTATTTTTGCTGTTAAACCTGTAAAAAAAAAACAAAACTGAAAAATAATCTGTGGAATAAGAAATTAACTTCAGTCCTGAGTAAGAAACTGGTCAAATAAGAAAACACCTTCAGCATTGTCAGCTTCTTCACATTGTATTTAAAAGTGGTGCTGTTGCCCATAGCAACCAATCAAGTCATTTTCTACATGGCTTTGGAAAAATGACAGACGGCTCTGATTGGTTGCAATGGGAAATTTCTCCACTTGTACTTAATGAAGATAATCTGAGAATCCAGCTCAAAACATACAAGGTTTCATTATTTCTTGTTTATTTGAAGTGCATAATAACCGCTTTATATAAAAAAAGAAATAAAGCTTTTTTTTCTTGCACTTGTTATTAATACCATTATACAAAGGTGCATCTCAATAAATTAAAATATAATGAAAAAGTTATTTTATTTCAGTAATTCAATACAACAAAGGAAACGCATATATTATATAGAGTCATTACATACAGAGTGATCTATTTCAAGTGTTTATTTTTGTTAGTGTTGATGATTATGGCTTACAGCCAATGAAAGCCCAAAAGTCCTTATTTCAGAAATTAGAATATTATATAAGACCAACTAGTCATTGCTAAAGAAGCTGGCTGTTCACAGAGTGCTGTATCCAAGCATATTAATGGAATGTTGAGTGGAAGGAAAACGTGTGGTAAAAAAAGGTGCACAAGTAAATGAGATAACCGCAGCTTTGATAGGATTGTTAGGAAAAGGTTTTTCAAAATTTTGGGGTAGATTCACAAGGAGTACATGGAGTAAAGGGGGCTTTACACGCTACGATATCGATAATGTTTTATCGTCGGGGTCACGTCGTTAGTGACGCACATCCGGCGTCATTAACGATATTGCAGCGTGTGACACTTATGTGCTACCTAAAACGATCGCAAAAGCAGCCAAAATCCTTTGCCGCGGAGAGGTCATCCTAAAACAAAAAATCATTTACCTCTCATTAGGGATGTTGTTCTTCGTTCCTGCGGCAGCACACATCGCTGTGTGTGACACCGCAGGAGCGAGGAACATCTCCTTACCTGCCTCCATCAGCAATGCGGAAGGAGGAGGTGGGCGGGATGTTTACGTCCCACTCATCTCCGCCCCTCCGCTTCTATTGGCCGCCTGCCGTGTGACGTCGCTGTGACACCGCACGACCCACCCCCTTAGAAAGGTGGCTTGCCGGCCAAAGCGACGTCACAGGGCAGGTAAGCTGTGTGACGGGGAGCGCAATTTTGTGCGCGACGGGGAGCGATATGCTCGTGTCGCACAAACGATGGGGGCGGGTACGCACGCTAGTGATATCGGTACCGATGATGCTACCGTGTAAAGCTCCCTTTAGTGTTTCAAGAGCCATCACACACAGATGTATCAAGGACATGGTCTACAAGTGTCGCATTCCTTGTGTCAAGCCACTCATGACCAATAAACAACACCAAAAGTGTCTTACCTGGGCCAAGGAGAAAAAGAACTGGACTGTTCCTCATTGGTCCAAGGTGTTGTTTTCATGTGAAAGTAAATTTTGCATTTCATTTGGAAATCAAGGTCCCAGAGTCTGGAGGAAGAGTGGAGAGGTCACAATCCAAGCTGCTTGAGGTTTACTGTGAAGTTTCCACAATCAGTGATGGTTTGGGGAACCATGTCATCTGCTGGTGTAGGTCCACATGATTTATCAAGACCAAAGTCAGTGCAGCCATCTGTAGGGGGATCAGGGCTGCTGCAGAGGTAGCCGGCACACTGAGGGGTTATATTTAATGTATTCAAATGTATGGTATAATGTGTAATGTGTAAATAGCAACCAGGTGGCAATGTGTCTGAGAACAGAAGTCCTGGCACCTGGGTAGGCAGTTTAGGAATGAAGCAAGAAAAGGAGAATAAGGAATATATAAAGGACAATATAACGGAGGAGGTAGGGTAGGAGAGTCCTCAGGAGGAGATTCGGAGAAGAAGCCCAAATCGAAAAACTTTAATTATCTATCCTAAGGGTCACTTCTGTGATCGCAGACACGCAGGATCCTGCAAGTAGAGGATTGTGTAACTGCATCCCAAGAATCAGGGTATAGTCCAGTCGGTCGGGGAGGCATCAGTTTTTTTGGATACAAATACTCTAAGAAATCCCTTGCAACACCAAAAGTCAGTGGGCCCTTGTCTGAGAAGGGTAGGTCCTGGCCTAATAACGGATGGAGGAGTGCTGTCGTACATAGCCTGTCCAAAGCGCAAGTTAATACCTGTGGGTGGGACAGATAGACTTATGGACTATTTGAATCGGTTTGTGCAGCGTGACGTCAGACAGGGGAATGAGGAGCCTAGCGGTGTCTTATGGAGCCCAGGTGCGAGGAAAGCAGTAGACCATTAAATTGTATTGTAAGGTGGAGCCTGGAGGGAACCCCATCGGGACCAAGAACAGTGCCTGTGTAGTGCAGATGAAGATAAATGCTATAAATGCTGTGAAGACAAAGTAAAGTTAAGAAGATAGATGCTGTAAATACTGTGAAGAAAATAAGTAAAGTTCTGTTGTTTGAAAAGAATACTACGGTGTGCAGTTCAGTCCTGGTTACACCACATTACACATTCAAATACACATCAGGTTGCCCTATTCCCACTGGGAACTTGGCTAGGGTAGGGTAATAAAGGGGTCGCCAACAGAGAGGCATTTACAGGATGCCCTCAACAGGGGCCCCAGTCCCACTAGCTTAGGACCTGGGAGGGGGGAGGTGCAGCCAGCAGGGGGAGTCAGAAGCCAAGACAACAGTTAGAGAGTTCTCCAGCAGAGCAGTGGAGCAGACGTGCCTCACTGGTGCTCCGGTGGGAAGGAGGAGAAGATCACAACGGTTGCTGCGGGCAGAGGGATCTCTGCTCCCCATGAAACAGACGCTACACAGAGTGGCAGGAACCTAGGGAAGATCATACTTCATGTTGGTTTTCCAGAATCTGCCTGGACAGGGAAAGTTTCAGGCTTCCTGGTCCACACAGCAACCGACAGCACAGTGCCATATAAGATCCGGGGCCTCGCCTCAAGCCGGACCCTACATCGGAACTGCAGCACCGGCACATAGGGACAAGAGTATGTACCGCCCCCGTGCCAGCAGCCGGCGGTGCTCAGATCCGGGGCCTACGGTCCAGCTCGAGGGGTCGCCCAGACCCGGGAGTCGTGCGGACACTCCGAATGAAAGGGGGACGTATTTATACAGGATTGTTTGTAGAATGTTCGTGATGCCACCCACGGTGTGTGATGAAGTGGGACACCACCGCTGCGGTTGTGGGGAGCACCCGGGGTAGATGTAATGGCAGCTGGATGTTAATCCCTCCATTGGTAGGTATGGTTGCCTCAGGACCCAGTGTCTCAGTGCAGGGTATGGCGATGGCAGGGGCTTGCACGCCCAGATGGACCGGGGGATAGTTGGTTACTCACTCTTAAATGAATCACACCAAGGTGCTGGTGGCCGGCCGCCACGGCCAGTTGTACTCTGCTCCCCCACCCGGGCTGTTGGTCGCCGTTCTTTCCTCTGCACTAGTGTTGTTGTGTCCTGACTTCCCAGTGTGGAACACGGGAGTCCGCTCACGGCTTGTGTGTGTCTGAAGAGCCGTGCCCGTCTGACGCTGACCCGTGGGATCTACAGGCCCTGGCGGTGGCCCTATCCCTCTCTTTGGATGGTTGTCTACTTTTTGGGACTTAGGTTGGGACAGGACCTATAATCCTGCCCTCAATCGGTTAATTATCTAGGCCGCTGTCTTCTGTCGTGGCTTCAGAGTCCGAGTACGCGCTGTGTGCACGGTTTCCGGTCGGTTCTCCGGTGTCGGTACCTGTGGGCTCCAACCCTTCTCTGGTCTTTCTCGGATATGTCGAGCCGTCTTCCCGTCTCCTGCTGACGGAGACCACTGTCTGCCACCTAGCCGAGGTACCAGGGCTCCGACCCTGGCACCATTCCAACTTGAACTTCCTCTGCTGGAGTTACAACTAGCTCCAGTCCACACTCCTCTCAACTTGAACTCTACCACTGAACTGCTTGTTTTCCCGCCCCGAGCTGTCTAGACCCCTAGGTGGGCGTTTCCTAACCGCCTTGTCCAACCCACTGGTGTGTCCGTCTTGCCCTAAAGGGGGGTGACTAGGGTTTCAGGTCGGCTGTATGTTACCTGGGTGAGGGAAGGTGTTGTGCGGGGGCCTATTGTGTGACTACCTGGTTTTGCCAGGGCATCACAAGTACATCTCGTGAAACCCAGGGTCCCCTCGTAGCTTCAAGCCTGGGGATCTACAGACAGGCGTTACAAAGAGAAACCCACCGAACACCAAACTGGACTGATCTTTAAAGGGATTCGGGTTCGACGGAGCCCATCATAGCAAGTAACTGGTATTACCTGGGTGAGCAGCATCGTACAAAAGTGAGTAACACAACCTGGAACTGCAGCCATAGACTCTGACTCTTTATTACCAGTACTGCTGCGACTCGCTGCCATTACTACTCCCCTCTTCATCCTCCACGTGGCCCGCTCTTCCTGTGGAGAGCAATACCATCCCTGGCTGCTGCTACCATCTGCCCCAAAGGACAGCAACAGCAGCGGTGGCCCATTCTCTGGCTGCATACCACAGGTGGCATCACGACAAACACCTTGCCACTACCAGCAACATCTCTCCTCTGCCGTCTTCTGTACCGCTCAGTGAAATGGAGCTGGGCTAGGCCAACCTTGACAATGACAGTCGATGGCCTGGCGACGAGTAGGTTGAATTCACCTGCCCTGTGGGGCGCTACACAGGTGTGCCGCCCCGGTGACAACCGGGGTGCTCGGACCCGGGGTTGGTCGTGGCTCGAGAGATCCGGTCTCATTTCAGCGGAGACTCTGATCCTTGAAAGGGGATTATTTACAGGGGAAGAGTTCGTGACACCACATGCGATAATGTGAGTACTATTTAGAGGAAGGGGGGAAGGGCACCACCTAAATGGGATCTCCGGGTATACGGATACATATGCCAAATGGAGAAGAAAAAGAGTATACCCACAGAGGGATCACCAAGAGATTATAAAAATAGAAAAATCTTTATTACAATTAGGAATACATATGGAACTCCACGCTGGGAGTAAACACACAAAGGACAATTAAAAGCATTTAAAACAAACACATATCCCCTATGCCAAAGCACATATGAAATTGGTACTGAATAGATCAATATTATACACCACCCCTTAAATAAGTACAACCAGCAGTGCTATGACCTACTGTAAACTGGACACAGTGATATTTATTACGGTGCTAGAAAATAATAATATACAATATATCCGCATCAAAAAGGCTGAAAATACCCTTAGAAACACATTGGTAAGGTCACAGATATATGAAGCACTCCCATAGCATCTATAGTACAGGCAAAAAAAAAAAAAAAAAAAAAGGGTGAGTCAGGCTCAGGTTTAGCGTGTAATAAAGCACACAGGGTGTAACCCTGAGCGACAGAGCCTAAACCACAAGATATTATTGATAGGACTTCTGAGAAAGGCTTGGCTATATTTTAGTGAAGTATATAAACAGGATTAGACATAAAATCCATTCAACAGTTAAATAAGCCAGATGAAAAATATTAAACCAGTGCACACTGTCTGTATAGATCAATCCCTGTACAGATAATCAATTCTAGAAACTAGTGCATTCAGTTGGAGCACACAAACGGCAAATAGGGCATAAAGTAAGACTTAAACACAAAAACAGCAGCACATTGGATACGTGCTGCTGCTATGTCAGCTAGCCGAACATTGATACCAAAAACCTTTTCAGTGGCCCAGGTGTTACAGAAAAGCCCATACTCACTATCCTAATAACCAGGGAGCACAGACAAAAACCAGGATGTAGGAAGGGGGGGAAAGCTTTGGCAGAGTTACCCCACGCGTATCGCCTCCAAACAGGAGGCTTCCTCAGGGGAAGAAAAATAGACAGTGTGTAGTCCAAAGTGTGTCATATTTAAATCATGCAGCAAATTGGGTAATTACTCACCAGCTTGCAGCTTGAGAGAGTGCAACATTATAGTATAAGGTGTTTCTGCATGGCGGCCGCCATTTTGGCCAAATCACATGATTCGGCTGAAAACCCTCCCTAAGTCTCTACAGCTCATGCGTCCACAAGATGGCGCTGTTTAACATCAAAACTCATATTGCTCTGATGTGCAAGTCCTTATAGGTGGAACATAACGGTATATAGGTAAAGTAACACATTTTGATTAAGTAGAATAACTTTACAGGGATAGGTATATCACACTCGGCGGCGCATGCGCAGTAACCGTTTATGGGAACTTAGTGCATAACTTGAGGTGTCACAGCACACTCGTACAGGAAATATCGGTAGCCACCAATATAAAACCCTAATAGTATAGAGAGCTTATTTATGCTTATTTTCTTTTATTTTACCGTCCCACTTCGGATATATAAGGTATTGTAGATAACACCCAGCAATAAATACGTGTGGTTAGTACAGGAAAACACAGAAAAAAAAAAAAAAAAAATTGGTATACCCAACTTGGCGGCGCATGCGTAGTAGCAGTTTATTGGGACTTAGTGCATAACTTAAGATATCCCAGCACACTTGCACAGGGAATACCGATGGCCACCACTCTAAACCCCTGATGGTACACAATACTTATTTATGCTTATTTATGCTTATTTATGCTTATTTTACAGCCCCACTTCAAATGTATAGGGTATTATGAATAACACCCAGCAATATATAGATAGAATACAATTCTGTTCAACAAAGGTACAGTCCGCCAGCTTATGTGGCATATGTGCAATAACAATTTTATTGGGACTAAATACATGGCTTGTCAAAGCTCCCCATACCATGTGCAGGGAACACCAGTGACAACCACTGGAATACCCCACCACATGTGAGGCTTGTCAAACAGCCTCATCAAGCCTATAAGACAGAGGATAGAGGAAGTTCTAGGGATCCATTACAGTCTGATATCACTCAAGGTGCATAGTCTAAGGGGATGGGCCCAGACATTCAAGGCAGTGATCATACTCACTGTTGCTCCTTTCCGTCGAACTTTTGGCTGTAGTAGGGTCTCCCGTGTTAGGGCTTTGCAGTCCTGCAGAGCACTTGAAACCACGTTCCTCGGATAGCCTCGTTTCCAGCAGTGCCTATTTTAATTGCCGTTCCAGAAATGCGATCTATGTACTCATCTGCAATTGCCCAAAGCTGTATGTAGGCCAGACAAGCCAAGAGGTAAGAAAGAGAATTCAACAACACTTCTCCAACATAAACACAGCTACTGCAGATTTGAAGAAAGGGAAGACACTCACCTCGGTGGCCTCACATTTTTTAACATACCATGGGGGTCGCTATACCAATGCGAGAGTTATGATTGTTGATTCAGTCAAAACAGGCATTAGGGGAGGGAACCCCGTAAAGGAGCTGTTGCAGAAGGAATCCAAATGGATTTACAACCTCAAGAGTCTGGCCCCCCATGGGTTAAATGAGGAATTGTTATATACTGGATTCTACAAAGACTTGTGATCTCTGACCATTTGTGAATTTCTGTTCCTTACCTTTTAGCGACTGAGGCTTCTCCAACAAAGTGAGGATCCTGGGAGCATTCTATCGCTCGTCTATATCTGCAGGACATTATTTCCGGTCATGGAGAGAGTGAAGATGAATCTTACAGTACTCTTGACTGAATGAAGTCAGCAGGACAAAAAGAACTTCACACGGGAATGTGGATCCTGGAATTCCGAATTGGGAGTACTGGATGATACGCCTTTTTTGGACAATGTTATTAAAACTTGTAGGCCATCGGAGCCCAAACCTCGAGCCTCAATAATAGGATACTGTCCTGGACGTTATAATTGATTCCTTGTTGGTTACATCTATACTGTGTTTGTGTGTAGGGCACTTGACAAATTTTTTTTTTTTTTTCTTCTAGCCTTTGTATGGGGACCTTAACATCGTATGTATTTACACTATTTCAAGATGTACCCCTAAGGTTTCTAGAGTTCTACTGACGGAGCCGTACCAGAATGTTATCTTTCATGGGATTGGAGGATGACTTCTGTCTGGGCCCATCCCCTTAGACTATGCACCTTGAGTGATATCAGACTGTAATGGATCCCTAGAACTTCCTCTATCCTCTGTCTTATAGGCTTGATGAGGCTGTTTGACAAGCCTCACATGTGATGGGGTATTCCAGTGGTTGTCACTTGTGTTCCCTGCACATGGTATGGGGAGCTTTGACAAGCCATGTATTTAGTCCCAATAAAATTGTTATTGCATATATGCCACATAAGCTGGCGGACTGTACCTTTGTTGAACAGAATTGTATTCTATCTATATATTGCTGGGTGTTATTCATAATACCCTATACATTTGAAGTGGGGCTGTAAAAAAAGCATAAATAAGCATAAATAAGCATAAATAAGTATTGTGTACCATCAGGGGTTTAGAGTGGTGGCCATCGGTATTCCCTGTGCAAGTGTGCTGGGACATCTTAAGTTATGCACTAAGTCCCAATAAACTGCTACTACGCATGCGCCGCCAAGTTGGGTATACCAATTTTTTTTATCTTTATTTTTTTTTCTGTGTTTTCCTGTACTAACCACACGTATTTATTGCTGGGTGTTATCTATAATACCTTATATATCCGAAGTGGGACGGTAAAATAAAAGAAAATAAGCATAAATAAGCTCTCTATACTATTAGGGTTTTATATTAGTGACTACCGATATTTCCTGTACGAGTGTGCTGTGACACCTCAAGTTATGCACTAAGTTCCCATAAACGGTTACTGCGCATGCGCCGCCGAGTGTGATATACCTATCCCTGTAAAGTTATTCTACTTAATCAAAATGTGTTACTTTACCTATATACCGTTATGTTCCACCTATAAGGACTTGCACATCAGAGCAATATGAGTTTTGATGTTAAACAGCGCCATCTTGTGGACGCATGAGCTGTAGAGACTTAGGGAGGGTTTTCAGCCGAATCATGTGATTCGGCCAAAATGGCGGCCGCCATGCAGAAACACCTTAGGGTATGTGCGCACGTTGCTTTTTACCTGCTTTTTACCCATAGACTTTGCTTGAATAGAAGAACACATCCATTTTGGCATTAAACAGCGCAGAAGAAAAAGCAGCAAAAAAGCAGGTAAAAAGCCGGTAAAAAGCAACGTGCGCACATACCCTAATACTATAATGCTGCACTCTCTCAAGCTGCAAGCTGGTGAGTAATTACCCAATTTGCTGCATGATTTAAATATGACACACTTTGGACTACACACTGTCTATTTTTCTTCCCCTGAGGAAGCCTCCTGTTTGGAGGCGATACGCGTGGGGTAACTCTGCCAAAGCTTTCCCCCCCTTCCTACATCCTGGTTTTTGTCTGTGCTCCCTGGTTATTAGGATAGTGAGTATGGGCTTTTCTGTAACACCTGGGCCACTGAAAAGGTTTTTGGTATCAATGTTCGGCTAGCTGACATAGCAGCAGCACGTATCCAATGTGCTGCTGTTTTTGTGTTTAAGTCTTACTTTATGCCCTATTTGCCGTTTGTGTGCTCCAACTGAATGCACTAGTTTCTAGAATTGATTATCTGTACAGGGATTGATCTATACAGACAATGTGCACTGGTTTAATATTTTTCATCTGGCTTATTTAACTGTTGAATGGATGTTATGTCTAATCCTGTTTATATACTTCACTAAAATATAGCCAAGCCTTTCTCAGAAGTCCTATCAATAATATCTTGTGGCTTAGGCTCTGTCGCTCAGGGTTACACCCTGTGTGCTTTATTACACGCTAAACCTGAGCCTGACTCACCCTTTTTTTTTTTGCCTGTACTATAGATGCTATGGGAGTGCTTCATATATCTGTGACCTTACCAATGTGTTTCTAAGGGTATTTTCAGCCTTTTTGATGCGGATATATTGTATATTATTATTATTTTCTAGCACCGTAATAAATATCACTGTGTCCAGTTTACAGTAGGTCATAGCACTGCTGGTTGTACTTATTTAAGGGGTGGTGTATAATATTGATCTATTCAGTACCAATTTCATATGTGCTTTGGCATAGGGGATATGTGTTTGTTTTAAATGTTTTTAATTGTCCTTTGTGTGTTTACTCCCAGCGTGGAGTTCCATATGTATTCCTAATTGTAATAAAGATTTTTCTATTTTTATAATCTCTTGGTGATCCCTCTGTGGGTATACTCTTTTTCTTCTCCCTTTGGGATAATGTGAGTACTGCCGCTGCTGGAGGGAGTACCGGGGTGGATAGTGTGAGGCAGCAAGGTGTCAGTCCCTTCGCGGGTAGGGAAGGCCCCGGACTCTGGGGATTGGTAGCTTGGGGAGAGCAGGGTGCATGGACCAGGGTACTCACTCCCCATAGTCGTGGTGTTAGATGAGGTTTAGAAAGTAGACACACACACACACACTGTAGGTAAACCAAGTACCGCTGCCGCTGCGGGGAGCCCATCCAGGTATCCGCTCCCACCGGTGTCACTTAGTGATCCGAAGCCTGCCTCCTGCACAATTTGTTGTCTGTTGGTGGCCCCGTGGCTTGAAGCTGTTAGGGGCCCCACTCACTATGTGTAGTGTACCTGTGCTCTTGAGGGCTGGCACTTGGGACCTCAGTGGGCTGCTTTTGACTGGAAAACCCTGTCCCCCTCATTGTGCTGATGCCCTTAATCTCTGAGCTCTCAGGGAAGTTCGTGAAGATCCTTTCCCTCTAAGGTTAATTGTCAGGATGTTGAATTGGCTCCTGACCTAGAGTCCTGTACCCCGTTGTGCTCGGTTCCAGTCCGTTCTGTTGGGCTTTTGTGGTGCTGACAGTCCTCCAAGACTTTGTCCGTCACACCCTTGTCCAACTTCCCTGCAACCGGTCCCCGACTCCTTTGATCCTGGACCACCGTCTGTGACCCAACCTGTCGTCTCCCTCTAGCTCCCTGGGAGCTAACACTCCAGCTCCTCTCACTTTGAGAGCTGTTACTTCCCTGTCTTGGTCCCTACCACCAGTCTGCCTGACCCCTAGGTGGGTGGCCCTTTTCCAGCTAGACCAACCAACTGTTGTGTCTGACAGGTCATGGTGTGGGATTTTGATTGGGATTTATGGTGCTGATGGGAGTGACACCGATTTTTTAGAAATCTGGAAAACATGGGGGATAGGCATTGCACCCTGGGGAAAGGATGCAGTTCCCTGTAACATCCTGATATAGTCAGGGGCGCTACACAGGCACATTTATAAAGAAAAAACAAAAAAGCTAGCAGTAAATGTGCACTACAGCACTAAAAAATTCCAACTGTACTTATAAATATGAGATTTTTGGCAAAAAATTGCAATTTCTTGAGCCACCCCGCCACTTCACGGCAAATCTCTGTTGGGGCAGTCCTAACACTAAAATATTTTTATAAAATGTGCCAAACAGCCTCACATATGAAATAGTAAAACTGCTCTTAGCAGCACTCACCTGGTCTATTTCAATCCCGTACCCATGACTGAATCATGGCTGTGGGCGGGACAGGTCCAAGCAAATGTTGCACAAAGTAAATAGCCTGTGGACAGGGCCTGATGACTGAATGTGAACAGTCACCAATTGCCAAAATCTAGACAGGTGGAATACATCCCAAATTTGGGTGCATAGCAAGGTGGGGGTCAGCCACCGACCAATTCAATGAAGAAAAAACAAAAAAGCTAGCACTAAATGTACACTACAGCACTAAAAAATTCCAACTGTACTTATTATAAATATGAGATTTTTGGCAAAAAATTGCAATTTCTTGAGCCACCCCGCCACTTCACGGCAAATCTCTGTTGGGGCAGTCCTAACACTCAAATAGGTGGGTGGCCCTATTCCAGCTAGACCGACCAACTGGTGTGTCTGACAGGTCATGGTGTGGGATTTTGATTGGGATTGGTGGTGCTGATGTGAGTGACACCGATTTCTTAGGAATCTGGAAAATATGGGGGATAGGCACTGCACCCTGGGGAAAGGATGCAGTTCCCTGTAGCACCCTGATATAGTCAGGGGCGCTACACAGACACATTTATAGTTTGCTCAACAACATTTAGACAAGCCTGTGAAATACTGGGATAATATAGTCTAGTCAGGTGAGAACAAAATTGAATTCTTTGGATGCCATAATCACACTATGTTTGGAGGCAAAAAGGCAAATCACCCCAAAAATGCCAACAACAGTGAAGTTTGGAAGGGGGAACATCACGGTGTGGGCTGTTTTTCAGCATACAGCACTGGCAAACTTGATATGATTAAGGAAGGATGAAAAGACAAATGTACCGATACATTCTAGATAAAAATCTGCTGCAATCTAGCAAGATGAGGAAGGGGAAAACAAGGGTGGGTATTTCAGGAAGACGATTATCCCACACACATAGCCAATTAAATTGGTTTCAGAGGCAGAAAATAAAGCCAATCACCTGACCTAACCTGAATCCAATAGAAAATGTATGGAAGGAACCAAAGCTCAGAGTTCATAGAAGGAGCCCACAGGACCTTAAGCACTTGAAAAGTGTTTGGATGGAAGGCTGGGCTAAAATCCCACCTGAGCTATGCATGCCACCAGTTTCTCCATACAGGAGGTGTCTTAAACCTGTCATCACCAACAAAGGCTCTTGTACAAAGTATGAATTAAATTTCAGTAAGCGTGTTCAATACTTTTTCTCTGTGTCATTTCTCATTATTACACATCACTAAATTTACGGACATCTATAGTTTGATTTCTTTGCCTGTGTGGATTGGATGGGTTGTTACCAACATCTGGTGAGAAATTCATGTCAATTGCAAATTTAAAAAAATATTTACTTAGAAAATTGGTGCCATGTTCAATACTTCTGTTACCTGCTGTATCTATTAAAATTCAGGTAGTTCCCAGGTTAGGAATTAAATATATTATGTAACTGTTATGGCCCAGATATGTATGCACATTAACTGGACGGAGGAAAAAAAATGTTTTGCCCCACTGCCGACCACTCTGCACACCCTACAGCCCACTGCCCGCCATATGGTTTTCTTCTTTCAATTGTTGGCCATACTGCATCTTATAGCCTCTTCCCTACAGGATATCCAGGCCTTGCAGGTCACTATCGAATGTCTTAAGAGATACGGCACCTCATGGGGGAAAGAAGAGGGCCGTAGAACAGTTATCGTCTTGTCCTCTTCTTTCCGTCATCGGATGCACCACTTTTTTGGCCTCCTCTATATTGGCCAGAACATCTCTCCTTGTCCATGCCAAAGGTTACTGCACGTCAAATAAGGTTAGGATGACAATGCGAACTTATCGCTGTGGCCTGTAGCTGACCGGCAGCCTGGCCTATAGTGAAAAAGCTAGAGATATGGTTTGCGATAGCGGAAAGAATAGGATAGGACAGGAGAAGTCAGTGGCGGTGAGGTGTGTTTCTTAGGTTTGTTTTTTGCACATCTGACATACTTATTCACTTATATAGCACTTTCCACAGCACTTTACATACTTCAGAAACAGTGTACTCATTGGGGCTCACAATCTAAATTCCCAATTAGTATGTCTTTGGAGTAAACTGAAATACCCGCAGGAAACCCATGCAAACTCGGGGAGGACATTCAAATTCCTTGCAGATGTTGTCCTTGGTAGAATTTGAATCCAGGAACCCAGCGCTGTTGTAGAGTCGTACTGGGATGTTCATAAGTTGGGGACTCCCTGGATAACAATGGTGGTGTTAGTTACGAGAACATAGTTGTAGGCAGGATTATGGATTCACATATGTATTATATTCTGTGATGTGCATATACTGTGTGTACTTTGTGCACTTGTTTGTGTATATTTGTATGCATGCATATTCGCACGTATACAGGAGTTTTGATTCTTCCAGACTGCCAGGACCCAACCACCACCATTTTTTCCCCCCTAGAAAGACACGACACCGTTCTCTTATAAATTAAAATACTTTTATTTGAATTTTCCATTTTGGAGAGAGGCATGGAGAAAAAACCACTCTCATCTTTTGGCTTAAAATTTGGTCGCAGCTTTTAACCAGGCATTAACTTGCCAACATCACGGGGTTCAGGTAAATGTACCGCCTTCCGGCCGTCCGGCGCGGGTATTTCACCACCACTTTTTCTACCCCTTCCGCTGCTGCGACTTAAACACAGAAAAACTCAATCAACTTGGAAAACAAAAGGGAGGGAGGGTGGGAAACAGGTCCGGGTCCTGCAGCAGAGAGGCCGGAAGCAGGGCAGCACAGTGATATGTATCCAGGAGGCGGGGCTTAGGCCAGTCACACCACAGGAGGCGGGGGCGGCAGGTCAGTGTCTTTCTAGGGGGAGACCTCTTTTTTAACATGCAGAGGGGCCAGCAGTCAGGGGGCAGCATCTCAAGTTTCTGGCTGCAGTGCCCCTCAAAAACACCATATTGATCACATTTTACTTTCTTCTTATATGCATATGAACATGCTTGTGCACACTCACATTATATTTGCTCAAGCAAACACATTTTTTATGTAGTAATGTTTTTCATTTATTACTTTTCTCCTCTACACACATTTTCATCAACACATATATTATTGTACACACATTCTCATATTTAGTTTTGTTACTACTTTACATGAATGTCTTACCATTTTCTCCCCCATCACTCCATGTCTTCATTTAGTATGATATTCCATGCTTTATTACAATATATTTTATTTAAGTTTTGGTCATTTTCCCTATTAGTGTAATTGACCTTATATTATATGGCTTCTGATGTAGCGTATGTGGTTGACACATGCGCCACCCATACCCAGACTGTGGCTCCATTATGATGGTTACTATTGGCACGACGGCAGTTACTTAATATGAATACTGGTGGAGTGCACATGGTCCATATATACCCTTAATATGTAGATTGTGGTGCCTTTGTGATGTGGGGAACAGCACCTGTATTGGCATACTTCCTCACCGAAAATAGACGGTATTACCCTGTTTCCCCAAAAAGAGCTGCCAAGAAAAACAAGCCCTAGTAGGATTTTGGGGGGCTTTTTGGTGTATGTTTAAAATATAAGCAATACTCCAAAATAAGTCCTCGTTGCGGTTTCATAAGTAAGTGTCCAAGTACCTAAAAAAATAGTGGGACTCTTCATCAAAAAAAGTAGACATCACCAAATGAAAGCAGAAATGCCCCCCTCCCCCAAAAGAAAAAAATCGCACTCACCAGACCACAAACAATTATAACTAGAAAATGCAGATGGTGGTTGGGCTCTCACACAGAGAACTGCATTACTGTCAGGTCCCTAACATTGCACTGCAGCTCTCACAAATAAATCAGGTACCAGTATCACTCCATGCAAGTGATACTGCTTCCAGTCACCAGGGGCATCCAACCACTGTAGAACGCAGGTGGACTTGACAATGATTCAGATTTGTATGTGAGAACCCATTTGCCAACTCTAATTGTTTGGGGCCTCGTAAAGTGCAATTATTTTAGAAGGTAAACTTGATAACAGAGAATAATAGAGGAAGGGTCTAAAATCCGCGCCAAGGACTCAAGGGATCCAATGAAGAGATTAATGCTTCTTTTAACATCATGCACAGGTCTACGTGACTCGCCCACCCCAGGGCTATGGGACACCCGGTGCCGGGCCGGACTAGTCCGGTGGTAGTCAGTGGTGGCTGGGCCCGGCTCCGTGGCCCTGGTGGGTGTCAGTTGAATATGTGGCTTGCTTGTTAATGGTTGTGTTCGTGACGCCACCTGTGGCATGCGACTATTAAGCCGCCGCTGCTGTGTGAGGCCTCCGGGATGATGATATAGCAGCTATGGTAGTACTGCTCCCCACAGGTGGAGCAATGCCCGGGGCACAGTTGGTGCTTGTAAAAGTCTATGGTGCTGTGTGACTAACACGGTGCAGGGCCGACAGGCGAGGAAAGAACCAGGCACAAACAACAGTCTCTTTACCTTTTCCTCTTTTACTCTGGGAACAGTCCAGTCCTGGGAGACCGTTACAGGTGGTGATGGGGATCCGGTCGGCCTGGAAGTACTTGGGGTGATCTTTCTGGCCAGCTGAGTATGAGGCCTACTCCTGTACCTTTCCTGGTGATGATAGGACCCTGCTTCTCTGAATCCAGCAATGGCCCTCTTCGCTGCTGGGACCAATGGCACGTCCCTTCCCTCTGTAGGTGGCTGCGCAGGCCCACTCTCTGGTGCTTCTCCGCTGGGGTCCACACCGGGCCCTGATGCTGCAGCTGTACCTTGGATGTGTCTGGGCCAGGGGCTTGCAGCTCTCCTGCCCTTCGGATTCGGCTACCAGGGACGGATTTTATACCCTGGCAACCACAGACTCCGATGTCCGAGTCTCTCTGCTGCCTCTCAGCTACTCCTGCTTCTCTGGGCCAAACTGCTCCAGCTCTAGGCCCCAGATTCACAGGACAGCTCACTCTGTGTCTGTTCACTTCTGCTGCTCCCTACAGACTAACTAACTCCTCCCCCAGGTCAGGCTTAAGGAAGCTCCCTGAAACTTCAGGTTCAGAGCTCCCCCTACTGGCCTGAGGGAGAAACTGCGGTGGATGTTAACTTACTGGCCAGTAGATTTCCCCATTACCTCCAGGCTCAGCATTAACCCTCAGGAGGGCAATGCCGTTGTGGCGACCAGGTTCTAGGGCGCCACACTCCCCCTTAGTTAAATTCAGTACTCCCGGACTGTAGAAACAAAACATAACATGTCATACATTTCATCCCAATATGGGAGGCACATTCTCTTTAACGTTACAATCTTAAACATTTCTATAAGAGTCCAGTGTGGCTCCCTGCCGGGTGTCCATTACACTGCTCCATGGGGGACCCGCCGCGATCAAACCCCCAACGTAGGCTCTGGGCGTGCGTCAGAGCATTGATGACCCCACTCTATGCACGCCGGACGGGTTTTTCTTCAGGGGTGTTTGAGCACACTGGTGCTAACTATGAACAATTTAGGTGTTGGCCACCCATAGTCCAGTGGCCCAATTGTCCATTTTCGCAATCAAAGAAAAAGAAAACATTTTGTACACAACATGACAGACATTTTGCATAACTATTTACACTCTAATAAGTACTCTTTACTTTATACAGTAGACTCCCTATACCTTAGAGGGGGTTGTCCCCGAGTGCTGCGCTGGGACCTACGTAGCTCTGGTGTTTGCCCCTGACTACGTGGTGCGTCTTCTATCTCAGCACTACAGGTGGGCCTAACCCCAATAGGTAAGCGTGATGGTTGCCTTTGTGGTCTAGGAGTCGCCAAGGGTATGACAGGTTCACCACTGACAGGGGGTTGATCCTCCTGTTCCACTGCTGGCGTGTCATCTCGTGCTGGAGCGGACGATTCTTTAGGTGGATCCGGAACCTTTTCTGTTTCTGGCTCGACCAACTGCGGAAACGCCAAAACTGGTACCACTATGGCATTGTTGATTCGGGTCCAAGTTTTGGGGAACTTCCCAAGGATGGTTTGAATCATCTCCCCTTCTTTCTCTTGACTTTGGGGACTTCCTTGTACTCCTTCCATTTCTCTTTGGATTCGGCACCATTCAGGGCACGCTTTCAGGCGGTCTCGGGAAATTGCTTGACAGGTCTTGCCTTCATCTTTGCTTATGAGGCATACCTTACTATTGTCAAAGTTGGAGGGGATAATGGTGTAGGGCTCGTTTTCCCACTGATCATCCAACTTATGCGTCTTCCGCTTCTTCTTGAGGACTTGTTCTCCAGGTGCTAAGGGAGTTGCTGGGGCTGTTTGATTGTAATGCTGTTCTTGTCTCGTTCTTGCTTGAGACAGGCTCCTTTCCACGCACTCCTGGACCTTACGGTACCGCTGCTGCCGTTCTGCATCCCAATCCTCTATTTCTTGAACCGCCTCAGGCGACACAGTCCCCATCTCAAAGTCTACAGGCAACTTGCCTGGTCTGGCTCGCATCAGGTAAGCGGGGCTGCAGTTGGTCGAATTCACTGGGATGTGGTTGTACAAGTCTACCAGATCTGGCAACTTTTCTGGCCATTGGTTCCTCTCTTCCAGCGGTAGGGTCTTCAGCATATCAATAACCACATGGTTCATTTTCTCGCACAGTCCATTGGTCTGGGGGTGGTACGGTGTGGTTCGAATTTTCTTACAACCGTACATGTTACAGAACTCTTGGAACACTTCAGCCTCGAATGCAGGACCCTGATCCGTCAGTACCCTTTCCGGATAGCCGTGCGGTCGACAAAAGGATGCCTGGAACGCTCTAGCTGCCGTCCTGGCTGTCTGGTCCTTCACAGGCACTACTACCAGGAAACGAGAGTAATGGTCCACAATGGTGAGGGCGTACACATAGCCTGACCGGCTTGGTGTTAACTTCACGTGGTCCAGGGCCACCAACTCCAGGGGCTGCTTCGTGACAATTGGCTGTAGGGGAGACCTTTGGCTGGCATCATCCTTCCGCCTCAAGTTACACGGGCCACAGTCTCGGCACCATTTCTCGATCATCTTTCTCACGTGCACCCAGTAGAACCGATCACGGAGTAAGGCCTCCAACTTCTTCCACCCGAAGTGCCCTGCGTTATCATGATACGCTGCTAGGACCATTGGAGCATCCCTCTGCGGAACCACTATCTGCCAGACAAGTTCATTTGTTCGATAGTTGACATATCTCTTGCAGAGCTTGCCCTGGTAGGTGAACAGTCGTCCCCTCTCCTTCCACAGCTGCTGGGCTTCCTCTGGAGCGTCTGGGCCAAGATGGGTCTCAGCTTGCGCTAGCTTCTCTTTGACCAATCGCACGGCCGGGTCACCATTCTGTGTTTCTTCCCAATTATGGTGGAGTAATGGATTGACCGAGACCTCGTGCTGGTTTAAGCGCTTCACTCCCACAGCATGCTCACACTGTGAAACACCCTGGTGATGGAAAGCCGGTAACTCTATCTCTTCGAGTTCATCCAGGTCTTCTCCAGACTCGGGTAAGTGAGGCATTCTGGACAGCGCATCAGCATTGTTATTCTTCTTGCCAGCCCGATACTTGATGGTAAAGTCAAAGTTAGACAGCCGGGCCATCCATCGCTGTTCCATCGCACCTAACTTGGCTGTTGCCAGGTGTGTCAACGGATTGTTGTCCGTGAAGATGGTAAACTTGGCCGATGCCAGATAGTGCTTGAAGCGTTCAGTCACTGCCCACACAATAGCGAGGAACTGCAGCTTGAAGGAACTGTAGTTTTCTGGATTCCTTTCCGTGGGCCGAAGCTTCCTACTGGCGTACGCTATTACCCTCTCTCTGCCTCCCTGTACCTGGGACAGAACTGCTCCCAGTCCCACGTTGCTGGCGTCTGTGTACAGTATAAACGGTTGGCTGTAGTCAGGGTAGGCCAGAATTTCTTCTCCCGTGAGAGCCCCTTTCAGCCGGACAAAGGATGTTTCCAGTTGGCTGCTCCATTCAAATGGAGGGCTCTGCTTCTTAGCCTGCTTCGGCTGGCCCACCAGGAGATCTTGAAGGGGCGCTGCTATCTTGGTGAACCCATCAATGAACCTTCGGTAGTAGCCCACCAGTCCAAGGAACTGCCGCACCTCCTTCACCGTGGTGGGTCTTGGCCAGTCCTTGATTACCGTGACTTTCTCCGGATCAGGTGCCACGCCTTCTGCGCTGACCACATGACCCAGGTACTGTACCTTTGGCTTCAAGAGGTGACATTTGGACGGCTTGATCTTCAGGCCATATTTCGACAAGGACTCAAACACTTCTGCTAAGTGCTTCAGGTGGTCCTCATAAGTCTTGGAGTAGACTATTACGTCATCCAGGTACAGCAGCACGGTTTCGAAGTTGTGGTGGCCCAAGCAGCACTCCATCAACCTTTGGAATGTCCCTGGGGCGTTGCAGAGCCCGAATGGCATACAATTGAACTCACAGAGACCCATTGGTGTCGTGAATGCAGTCTTCTCCTTGTCCGCCTCTGCCACGGGAACCTGCCAATACCCACTGGTGAGATCCAAGGTGGAGAAATAGTTAGCTGACTTTAAGGCTGTTAGTGACTCCTCTATTCTGGGTAGTGGATAGGCATCTTTATGTGTAATGCGGTTAATTTGCCTGTAATCTACACACATTCTCATTGTACCATCTTTTTTCTTTACGAGCACTAGTGGAGCTGCCCAGGGGCTACAACTATCTCTGATAACCCCAGCCTCCTTCATTTCCCGTAACATTTCCTTGGCACACTGATACTGTGCGGGGGGTACAGGGCGGTATCTTTCTTTAATGGGATGATGATCACCCGTGGGGATTTGATGTTGAACCCCTTTCACCTGCCCAAAATCTAGGGGGTGTTTGCTGAAGACCCGCTCGTACTCCTGTACCACCCGGTAAACCCCATGCTTTTGGTGTGAGGGGGTGGAGTCGGTGCCCACATGTAATTTTTGGCACCAGTCTTCCGGCTGCCCCTTGGAGCCATTGTCTTCCGCCTGGTCGGACGGGATCAAGGGTTCCACTGCTTTAATGGTATTGTTGCTGACAGTGTACAATTTTGCCACAGTGGCATACCGGGGCAATTTGGCCTCCTCCTCCCCACAATTCAGGACACGGACGGGCACTCTCCCCTTGCGGACGTCCGCTACCCCTCTGGCTATCAGGACTCCAGGCCTACTGTCTGAATACATTGGTTCTACCAAGGCATGGTAATCCTGACCCTTGAGGCCTATTGCTGCCCGACACCATATCAACATTTCACTTCTTGGGGGTATTACAATGGGGAGGGGGTCACTTACCCTCACACTGCCAATTTCTCCTCCGGCCAGCTCTACCTGCTGCCTCCTCATCAGGGCTCTGATCTCCCTCTGTAGGACACGCTGCTGCCCGGAGCTGGCAGTTTCAGACGCCTGTTGTAACAAAATTATCACTTCGGCAATACAATTTTCTATCACATTTGTACCAAGAGTTAGCAGTGGGTCAGATTCTTTGCGATCAATATCTACAATTATCATCCCCTGACATGGCAATTCCACCCGCCCCACTTTAATGGTTACTTCTTTGTACCCAATCTGAGGTAAGGGCTGACCATTACTGGCCACAATTGTTAAATCATCATCTGGGCCATGGTCAATGTCTGAATCGGCCCAATATCTTTTGTACAGTTTGTGGGGGATGGTTGTTACCTGGGACCCCGTATCCAGGAGGGCATTCAAAGGGATCCCATCCAGCACAATAGGAAGGACCGGTCGTCCTCCCACATACTTGCTGCGGCTGGGGGTTGAGCCGGGCTTCCTTACACCTGGGGGTCGGCTCCTGGCCCCAGGCTCGGCCCATTTAAAGGACAGCGTCGTGCAATGTGGCCCGCCTGGTTGCAGTTGCGGCAGATCGGTTGTCCTGTTGAATCGTACCGGTCTGTGTCTCTGCCTCGGGTCGGCGGAATCCTTCTCTGTCGCATCCATGGGACGTCCTCTGGGCTGGAGGCCAACTCGATTTTCGCAGGCGAGGGGGTCATTTGTAGAGACTGCACGGTCTTGGCAAGGGCAGCCACAGTCTTGGTCAGCTCCTGGACCTGTTGTCTGAGCTCCGCAGTGGGATCCTTATCCAGGGACTGCGCCTCAGCCCCTGCAGTGGCTCGTGTTGCAGGCATCACCCCGGGGTACGTGATAGCAGGAGGCCGGAGGGGTACTGGGTCATTCGGCGTAGATTCTCTCAGTACCCTGATGGCCTGGTCCTTAAACTTGGCAAAGTCCAGAGCAGGGTTCTGCAGGACCAGGATACGCAGCTGGGTCCTGTGGGCATCTGACAGGAGCCCCTCTATGAACTGCTCAGTTAGGAGTTTGTCTTCTTCACGTACACCCTCTGGGTCCACCTGTTTAACTGCTTTCAGGGCCTCTTGCAGGTTTAGGGCATAGTCCCTTATGCTGTCTGTGGCCCGCTGCTTGCACCCAAAGAATCTCATCTTTATCTCTGCTGCGGTGCGAGTGTCAAACGTACTCTTTAGCTTGGCCAGTATCTGGGCTGCTGTCCCTTTATCTGTATCAGGCCATGACTTCGCTTCACGCTGGGCTGCGCCGGCTAGCTGTCCCATTAATATGCCCACCTTCTGGCTCTCAGTCAGCGGATACACCCGGAATAAGCTGTGCAGGCTTTCTCTGAAGTCACTCAAGGTATGGGACTCCCCGAAGTATTGCGGCAGCCATTCTGCTCCCGGTATGTATGGCATGGTGATCGGCATTACCGGCGCTACAGTGGGGGCCGGGGCGACGGCGACTGGGATTGCTTCTGCTGGTGCTGCGGCGTCTCGGGCTATGGCAGCCACCTGCCCTCCCTCTGAGTCGGACATCTTCCTCCCCCTTAGTGAACCTTACCAGGCTCCGTTCACTTTTCAAATTTTCTTCCGGGTCGCGCGGGGTTAACAGCGCTCTGCTCTGATGGCGCGCTCCCTTCGCGCTCTTTGTCAGGCACGCCCCCCTTCTTCCTGCGCTCGGCGAGGCTAATGGCGGCGGTGGTCTGCAGCCAGTACACAGTCTTTTAAGCACAATTCCGGCAGGCGCACAGTACCCGGTGGGACCGGGCACAAAATCCTGTTCGTGACGCCAAAAATTGACTCGCCCACCCCAGGGCTATGGGACACCCGGTGCCGGGCCGGACTAGTCCGGTGGTAGTCAGTGGTGGCTGGGCCCGGCTCCGTGGCCCTGGTGGGTGTCAGTTGAATATGTGGCTTGCTTGTTAATGGTTGTGTTCGTGACGCCACCTGTGGCATGCGGCTATTAAGCCGCCGCTGCTGTGTGAGGCCTCCGGGATGATGATATAGCAGCTATGGTAGTACTGCTCCCCACAGGTGGAGCAATGCCCGGGGCACAGTTGGTGCTTGTAAAAGTCTATGGTGCTGTGTGACTAACACGGTGCAGGGCCGACAGGCGAGGAAAGAACCAGGCACAAACAACAGTCTCTTTACCTTTTCCTCTTTTACTCTGGGAACAGTCCAGTCCTGGGAGACCGTTACAGGTGGTGATGGGGATCCGGTCGGCCTGGAAGTACTTGGGGTGATCTTTCTGGCCAGCTGAGTATGAGGCCTACTCCTGTACCTTTCCTGGTGATGATAGGACCCTGCTTCTCTGAATCCAGCAATGGCCCTCTTCGCTGCTGGGACCAATGGCACGTCCCTTCCCTCTGTAGGTGGCTGCGCAGGCCCACTCTCTGGTGCTTCTCCGCTGGGGTCCACACCGGGCCCTGATGCTGCAGCTGTACCTTGGATGTGTCTGGGCCAGGGGCTTGCAGCTCTCCTGCCCTTCGGATTCGGCTACCAGGGACGGATTTTATACCCTGGCAACCACAGACTCCGATGTCCGAGTCTCTCTGCTGCCTCTCAGCTACTCCTGCTTCTCTGGGCCAAACTGCTCCAGCTCTAGGCCCCAGATTCACAGGACAGCTCACTCTGTGTCTGTTCACTTCTGCTGCTCCCTACAGACTAACTAACTCCTCCCCCAGGTCAGGCTTAAGGAAGCTCCCTGAAACTTCAGGTTCAGAGCTCCCCCTACTGGCCTGAGGGAGAAACTGCGGTGGATGTTAACTTACTGGCCAGTAGATTTCCCCATTACCTCCAGGCTCAGCATTAACCCTCAGGAGGGCAATGCCGTTGTGGCGACCAGGTTCTAGGGCGCCACATACGCGTTTCAGGAGTCGCAGCTCCCTTCTTCAGGACAACAGGCAGAAAAACATCAAATCAGTCATCAAATTAAAGTGCATAATGCAATATAATGTGCAAAAAGCATATTCAAAGCCTGGCTTCCAGAGCAAATAAAGTGCAATGGGTCAAACAGCTCACACGCTTCAGAAAACCAGACTTATGATAAAGTGTCAATGCATATCAAAGTGCAAATGCATAATAAAGTGCAACCGAGTAGGGGCAAACAAATTAATGAAGAGGAGGTAGTCAAATACTTATCGTGCAAGGAGTCACATGTGCATCCTAGAGATGCCCCAGAAATGCCTCAATGCGTTTCTCCAGCAGTGGATCATCAGGAGGCTTGATATATAACATGCCAATCGTTATCAGGATAGCATGATGTCTGAATAAGGAGGGGGCCCTGCATTATGCACTTTAATTTGATGACTGTGTGCACTTTATCAAATATGCGTATTAAGTTGCCATCTAAGCATTAGCTTTATGCACCTAGTCACTTTTGATACCCCTGGTCTTTAATCATTCCAGGGTGTGTCAGGGCCATTTGAGGTTAGTCTGAGTCCGGTGGTTACGTGTGCTTGTCCTAATTTTCCTTTCCACTAGTTTGAATGTGCCCTACCCTTTTATCCCTTGCCCTATTTTTCATGACTGCTTTGAGGGCCTACTAGGGAATCCATAGGGACAGCCACTGTTGAGTGGGGGTGCCATTTCCGTAAGCATCAGGGTGCCAACCCCTGCGGTAGGTAGTGGACAGGAGGGAGGTATATCGGATAGGGTGAGAACTTTACCCTCCTCCCTTTCTTTTCTTCTATAATTGCACATGGTTTGTGGATATTTTTAATCAGAAACTAATAAATTTGTATTTTAAAGGGTTATATGATTTTGACATTATACAGTATATTTGAATAAATGTAGATATTTTTTGTTCAAGAATACATGTGGAATGTTGTTCATGGAAAAATATAAGACATCCCTTCAAAATAAGCCCTAGCACATCTTTCAGATAAAAAAAATAGTATAAGACCCTGTCTTATTCTCTGGGAAGCACGGTACCTCTTTATACAATCAGGTATGGGCTGCCGCTGATTAATTCTTCAGTCATACATGTTGCCCTATTATGGGTTCCTCCACCTATCAATTTATACCCAGCTATTTAATTTCTCAACCCCTTGAGAAAGCTGACTGCGAAACGCACACCGGATTTGTAACTGTGTTTCTTCCATATCTATGATTTATGTATTGATTCACTTGTACTTTACTTCCCTGTGCAAATACATATTTTTCTATGATAATACTGCCTCCTGCTCCCTGTAATTATATTAAATTATTACATTTTTTTAATTCAAATCATATATTTTTGCAGAGACCACAATTCCTTTTTGGTTTTAATTGATTTTAATCATGTCCAATTGTTTTTTTTTTATTGTTATTTTTTATTTCTTGCTCATATTTAATTTTTGGGGTGGTCTTCTGTTTAGGCCTCTTTCACACGTCCGTGTCTCCGGTACGTGTTTGGTCCGTTTCCTCACATACCGGAGACACGGGCACACATAGACCCATTAAAATCAATGGGTCTGCACTCACATGTGTGTTTTGCCATGGACCATGTGTCCGTCTGGGGCATACTTGTGCCAGTATGCTCCACACGTAGACATGTCCCTTTTTCTCTGGCATCACGGGTATCACACGGAATGCAAACGGACCACACGGAGGTATTCCGTGTGACACACACCGGAGAAAACACATGTGTCTGAGAAAAAAAATAACAAAACTTTACTCACCTTCTCCAGCCCTGCTGTCTCTGCCGTTGCTGTCACTTGCCTCCAACAGCCGCTCATTATGCTCATGGCATATTCACTTCACTGCGGGCCGGAAGCAGCAGCAGCGGGGAGTCGGCAGGAACGGAGACTGAAGATCAGCACCATGGACAGCAACGCCAAGTGAGCAGAAAGTTCCCATTCTCCGTGTGTTATCACGGATAACACACGGAGAACACACGCATGCCATAAACACGGCTCACGGAGGGCAATACGCACCTTTGACACATCCGTGAAAAACGTGCGTGATTTTCAGGGACGTGTGAAAGAGGCCTTAGGTAGGTTCAGAAGCTTTATTTTTCAGGTCAGCGATGTAACAGCGATACCAGATTTATACATCTTAATTATGCTTTGATAATTTTGCACACCTAATACAGCTTTTAAAAAAAATATGTAATTTCTCCATCATTTTCTGAGATCTAGAATGTTTTTATTTTCCCACTAATAGAGCATTTTTTTTAGGAATTAGTAGATGTTTTAGTGATATAATTTTTACTTATATACACATTTTTAATAGCAGATTATTCCACTTTTCCTGTGACCCGCAACACACATCCGTTTTTTTTGTACGTGTGCAGTACGTATTTGCACATACCGGAGACACGTACACACGGAAACCCATGTTATTCAATGGTAGATGGCACACACACGTAAAATCACACGGAACGTGTGTCCGTGTGGTAAGTACGTGTGTGCGCTTTTCTACACGGACGACATGTCCGTTTTTGGCCGGCAACACGCAGGCACAGACCCGCTTTAGTCTGTGGGTCCGTACCTGCACGGACCGCACATGGAGTATGTCCGTGTTCAGCACATATCGTCCGTGTCCGTTTTTCATCACAAAATCTGAAACACTTGTTTCCAATCTATCAGGTCAATTGTAGGCCATTAATTCTGGTGCCAAACATACATTTCCTGTCTCATTTGCACTCCAGACAGCAGCTGGGCACCTGTCCTCTCACTGCAGGGGAACTTTGAGCACAGAGAACACCACAGGTACTGAGCATGGCGCCCAGAATCGATACAGAGAGGCTGATTGGAGAAGTGGAGAGGCATCCTGAGCTGTGGGACACACGTGTTGATGGCTACCATGACAGGTTAATGGTGGAACGAGCATGGATGGCTGTGGCAGAGATAGTCTACCCTAGGAATGGATGGTCTCAATGTACCCCTGGAAGGAAAAATAGATATGGTGAGTACAGATATTTGCATTGCTTCTGTCTTTACTAGAGATGAGCGAACCGGTCCCGGTTCGGCTCGAGGTCGGTTCGCCGAACGGAGGTCCCGTTCGAGTTCGGCTCGTCGAACGTTCGACGAACAGAACTCGAACTGCATAGGAAACAATGGCAGGCAATCACAAACACATAAAAACACCTAGAAAACACCCTCAAAGGTGTCCAAAAGGTGACAAACAACTCACAACACAACACAAACACATGGGAAAGTGACAAGGACATATACTCATGCGAAAACAAAACAGCTGGACAAGGAAAAAGAGGAGGACACACAGATATAGGCATGGCACGCCCTTCTAAAATCATGTAAAACACTGCAAGGTGACTCCAAGCGTAGTCTCCCTTTTTTTCCAAAAATTGGGCCCCACACACACCCACCCATTCAGTGGCAGCAGTTGTGCCCCAGTTGTACACTTCACAGCTAGATTTGCATCAAGCACATTCAAAAATACGCCATTCTTAACCGTCCCCAGGATGACACCGGGGTAGGTAGCAAAGTCTTTCCTGACCCCAGCTCTGTTCATCTTGGATCATTTTTAAAAAACACAGCAAGCAAGGGTTACTCCAAGCGGAGTCTCCCTTTTTTTCCAAAAATTGTGCCCCACACACACCCACCCATTCAGTGGCAGCACTTGTGCCCTAGTTGTACACTTCACAGCTAGATTTGCATCAAGCACATTCAAAAATACGCCATTCTTATCCGTCCCCAGGATGACACCGGGGTAGGTAGCAAAGTCTTTCCTGACCCCAGCTCTGTTCATCTTGGATCATTTTTAAAAAACACAGCAAGCAAGGGTTACTCCAAGCGGAGTCTCCCTTTTTTTCCAAAAATTGTGCCTCACACGCAGCCACCCATTCAGTGGCAGCACTTGTGCCCTAGTTGTACACTTCACAGCTAGATTTGCATCAAGCACATTCAAAAATACGCCATTCTTATCCGTCCCCAGGATGACACCGGGGTAGGTAGCAAAGTCTTTCCTGACCCCAGCTCTGTTCATCTTGGATCATTTTTAAAAAACACAGCAAGCAAGGGTTACTCCAAGCTGAGTCTCCCTTTTTTCAAAAAATTGGGCCACACAGACACCCCATCAGTGGCAGCACTTGTGCCCTAGTTGCAAACATGATGTTTTGATTTGCATCAAGCACATTCAAAAATACGCCATAATTAACCGTCCCCAGGATGACACCAGGGTAGGTAGCAAAGTCTTTCCTGATCCCAGCTCTGTTCATCTTGGCTTCCTTTAAAAACAATGTAAACAAGGGTTACTCCAAGCGGAGTCTCCCTTTTTTCCAAAAATTGGGCCCCACACACACCCACCCCTTCAGTGGCAGCAGTTGTGTCCCAGTTGTACACTTCACAGCTAGATTTGCATCAAGCACATTCAAAAATACGCCATTCTTAACCGTCCCCAGGATGACACCGGGGTAGGTAGCAAAGTCTTTGCTGAACCATGACTTGTTCATCTTCGCTCCTTTTAAAAACAATGTAAGCAAGGGTTACTTCAAGCGGAGTCTCCCTTTTTTCCAAAAATTGGGCCCCACACACACCCACCCCTTCAGTGGCAGCAGTTGTGCCCCAGTTGTACACTTCACAGCTAGATTTGCATCAAGCACATTCAAAAATACGCCATTCTTAACCGTCCCCAGGATGACACCGGGGTAGGTAGCAAAGTCTTTGCTGAACCATGACTTGTTCATCTTCGCTCCTTTTAAAAACAATGTAAGCAAGGGTTACTCCAAGCAGAGTCTCCCTTTTTTCCAAAAATTGGGCACCACACACACCCACCCCTTCAGTGGCAGCAGTTGTGCCCCAGTTGTACACTTCACAGCTAGATTTGCATCAAGCACATTCAAAAATACGCCATAATTAACCGTCCCCAGGATGACACCAGGGTAGGTAGCAAAGTCTTTCCTGATCCCAGCTCTGTTCATCTTGGCTTCTTTTAAAAACAATGTAAGCAAGGGTTACTCCAAGCGGAGTCTCCCTTTTTTCCAAAAATTGGGCCCCACACACACCCACCCCTTCAGTGGCAGCAGTTGTGCCCCAGTTGTACACTTCACAGCTAGATTTGCATCAAGCACATTCAAAAATACGCCATTCTTAACCGTCCCCAGGATGACACCGGGGTAGGTAGCAAAGTCTTTGCTGAACCATGACTTGTTCATCTTCGCTCCATTTAAAAACAATGTAAGCAAGGGTTACTCCAAGCGGAGTCTCCCTTTTTT